>NC_059142.1:43500281-43803311 GCF_020740605.2 Lemur catta | reverse complement strand
ACAAAGTCTACTCTAACAATTCTATTGCCCTGGATGGCCCATTTTTTCCCACTGGATACCACCATTTATATAAGAGGGAATGTTCCATTTGGCCTCTTTCTTTGTTGTATCATCTCTGTTGTTTAGGTTATGATGTCATTTGGCAGCAACCTTCAGCTGATAGCTGGACATGGTTATTAACACAGCTGGCCAATTTCATCTCAGAACAACACAACTATGTAAAATGGAATCTGGACTTTTCAAAATCCAAGAGGACGGAGTTGCTTTGGCTAGATTTTATATGAATCTTATCAAAAACTGTTAAAACTTTTTGAAAGAAAGGAGATTAAGGTAAAGCCAGTTCTATAAAACACCAAACTAATTCTTAGACCAAAGATAGCACTTAGGAGCCAAATCTCTTCCTAAGAGACCAGTAACAGAATTTGTTCCCTAGCTTGTCAGCATTTGATGAGATTATGTGACATAAATGGTCTTTTTTCAAAGGAAAACATCTAAGGAGTTTGAAGAGGCAGACAGGATGCAGCTCAGAGTTGGGGAAACAGCCAAAGTCTGCTTGGATGGTATGCTGACACTAAAGAGAATGTAGAGAAGCAAATGACTCTTTTATCTATTTTTCAACCTTGAAAGAGTACAGTACAGACAGGTCATGTAAGATCAATGAAGGGGAGAAAGGGGAGGGAGGTGGTTGGGGAGACATAAACTGATCACTGCTATCCAAAACAACATTCATTAAACATTTATTGAGCTATTTGTCAGACATTATCTCTGCTCTCAAGGAACTCATGGTTGAGTAAGGAAAACAGACATATAAATACATTAATATACAGTGTGATAAGTACAACAGGGATATGTCCTTGGCACAGAGGTAGCACAGAATAAGTGTCTGAGAAGGCCTCCAGGAAGAGGTGATAATGTGAGCTGGATGCTGAAAGATAGATAGGAGACTTATAGGCATGTAAAGATGGGGCGGGGGGCATGATAGGCAAAGGGAGAGCATGAATAAAGGCACTGAGGTGGGAAACAACATATTTGTTATTGGGATGGTTGAAGAAGAGAGGCAATGTATGAGGCTGGAGATCATGGCTGGTCTTTTCATGCTACGTTAAAGGACTTAATTCTACAAGTAGTAAATGAAGGTCAGTAAGCAGGAAAGGAACATGAACAGATTATGGCTTGAAACAATCACTTTGGTTGAAGTCTGGGAGATGAATCACAAAATGGTAGAGGCAGAAGATCAGTTAGAAGGTAGCTGCAACAATCTAGGCAACTGATCATGAGGGCAGGAATTAAGGGGATCTGGCTTATTTTGTGAACTCTGGCTTCTTCTGGCCCACGTATCTCCAGGGTTGGCCTCCAGAGTGGCTACAAGATCTTAAAGCTAGTCCTGGTCTACGGCTCCAACACAAAGGAGAAGAGGGAATGGCAAACACTCTTGCCACCTTATTGGCTTTTCTTTTGTGTTGTTCCATAAGAAGTCTGCGAAAACCCTGTGAGATGGAGGAGGTCATCCAAATGGTGAAAGCTGGATGTAGAAGATGATATCTGGAAGGATAAAGAGGTTGCAAAAGGAGGACAAAAGCAACCAGGATATTCTAATGATCTGCTTTTAGAAAATCTGATATGTAAAAACTATATCTCAATTAACATTTCATTATATGCTAAGATGTATGTCATTGATTCTAAGATTCACTCCCCCCCAATTTTAACATCTCTTAAATTGGGAGGCATCTTACAATTGATGTGATAATAAAGAATTGTGTCAGTTTAACCGGCAGATGTGTTTTTGTTTTTGTAGTGGCACATAAAATAATGGACATATAGTTTTTTAAAGTTAATAGTGACTTAGATTTGATGGAGTAAGTGATACAGATTATGGAAACATCGTGACCACTGTATTTTTCTTAGGTAAAAATTGTGTTATTCAGGTCAGGGTGGTCTGGGCTGCAGATATGAGAGGCCTGTCAACTAGAAGCAGGTCACAGACCAGTTTTATATGCAAAAATACGTATGATTTTGCCATGGGAGGAAACATCACAATTCAATGGGTCATTATAAATTTTAAATGATGACGTGCTGTAAGTTAGAAGTATCATGTATATTTAATAAACATCATTGTAGAAAGAAAAGCAAATCAAAGTCCATTCGATATTAGTGCTGAATTGTAGGGTCATGTTGATATAGCAGAGACAACATTATTTTCCAGAAATTTTTCTGAAATTAAATATTTTTTCATAGATCTAGAAATTGTATTACAGATACATTTCATTTAACTCATATTTAAATAGCATTTTATGTTTATAATACTATAATTATTGCATATATATTACATATATAAATTAAGTTAAATGCAACACAATCCTGATTACAAGCAAATTGACATGAAATCTTGCTTTTTAAAATTTTGAGATATGGTACATATGTATAAAAATTACTGTAAAAATTTATTGTACACTTTAAAACATGAAATATTTTTAAAATCTCGAGGCCATAAAGTTTTATTCCAGTAAGAAATTCATATCAATAAAACAAGTCCTCAATTTAGTTCACATCCTACTTGAATATATTTAGGATTTCTTTCAAGTATAGCACTAGAATGTGTTTGATGTAAGACTATTAGTCTTATAATTTCTATCCATTATCACCCCTGGGCCACGACTCTTTTTGCTGACCTCCGTGGTTATATGCTCATGCCCTTGGCAACAAGGGGTCTGTTGGGAGATAAACCAACACTGTGCTGGGGAAGGTTGTGCTGATAGGAGAACTAAACCAACATGTTCTTTCTGCTGCTCTAGGTCACATATGCATACTCCCAGAATTTCTGATGTCCTAGCCAGTCTCTTCCCCTCAGCCTGTCCCCTGGCTTCCCTCAGGGTGGGGTTCCAGAGACAGCAGCTGTTTCCAGCTGGATACTTTTCTTTAATCTGTCATGGACTCTTAAGCTGCAGCTGCCTGGCATCTGCTCCCTTTGGCTCTTACAGAGGGAGGAATAGTTTGAGAAGTAAATTCCTGAGTTTTGGATCATTCCATGTGATGTTAAAGAAGTCATGAAACCTATGTAAGATTTTGTCATGAGAAGAAATATCACAATTTATCATTATAAATTTTAAAAGAATTCAAGAGTCTTTACTTATTTTTAGTAACATGTTGCCCTAACCAAAAATGCATACTCTTCTTGTTTAGTAAAATATTCTCCCTAAACTGGCCATCTCAATAATGGTCTATTTCTCCTGGAAAATATGACACATATCTGTGGTTACTCTACAGTTTTTACTGCCCTGGTTTCATAAAAACACATCAAAGGTTACTAATGTTTCTCCAGATGCTCCAGTTTAGACTTGGAAGGCAGACAATAATAAGCTCTTGCAAAGGCCACAACACAAGGAAGAGGCTTCTGCTGGTACAGAAGTACCAAATGATACAGAAATTGCTTTGCTACAGACCAAGAGGAATTACATGAGGTTGGGCCTTATAGGGTAGTATTAATACCTTCATTGTGCATCCAGATAGCAACTGTACTCATAATGTATAAGCTTAATTGCATCAGATACCACTCTACAACGGTAACAGTTGGTTAAGCCAGAGGTGTCAATAAAAACTCAACATCCTGGTTTAAAAATGCAGGTGGAAAGAGTTATTTTGATGGGAGAAATATTTATTCCTAATTACTATAAGGATCACATAAAAAAAGAGAGAGGGCACAATTATTTTCTGCTCTGGTTTGGCACATTGTAAGTTAATTTTAAGTCTTTTAAGAATATTTAGAAACAACAGAGGGGAAAAGTTTTGCTTGAAAGAAGACTCTGGTACTAATAGTATGGAGAATCCAAAGGGGAAAATGACTGAAAAAGGGAAATTGCTTGACTTTTTACTTTGGCTGAATTGGTCTCAATACAAAAGTCATAAGACAGATGACTGCCAAAGGTACGACAGGGAAGAAATAAGGGTGGTGTGAGATGTGAGACACACAGAGTCCACACAAATACAACACCTTCATGAGAGAAGAGAGCAATATCCATGAGCAGTACCTGTCTCTCCCCAGAGACTGTCAAAGCTGTTGATCTGTGCTCGCTCCACTTCCTCTTCATCTTTTTCTGGAAGATCAAGTAGGTAGGAGACAATCTGAAACAAGAAGTTGTGTCAGCTCAAACTTCAGGTGGAAAACTATGCTATGGACACCAGTCTGTGAGGTTTGGAAGATGTTTGGATGATCCAAGTATTACTAAATCTCGTGCATACAAAAGGAATCAGAACTGACTCTCCTAATAAAGAAACTCAGAGTTGCCATGGTGAGCATTTGTCCTATCAGGTACATGTTTCTCTAGAACACAGCTCATTTATATAGCATGTGATTTAAAAAATTAATGGTGTGCTGCCTTGTACTTCTTCCCACCTTTGTGTTCAGTGATGTCACACTGGTAGCTTGAAATTTGCCATGGTGGGAGTATTTACACTTTGGAAATTGGCAAACATTAGAAATCAGTGTTTGATATACTGTTAACACTGAATGAGGTTTCAGTTTAATGAATATAATTTGTATGAGGATAAGAAGTAGTTTAACAGTAGATCACATATCAGATTTAATGGCAATAAAATTACTGGGAAAAGAACAAATTGGGATGCAACTCCATTTGTTAAATCATGGTTCTATGTTGCAATCACAGATTAGCTACAGATACAAATGTGGCAGAAATCAATAACAGCATTCAATTAAGAGTACTGTGCATTTCACTATTATTTGTAAATTGTGTGCATTACATTCCTTATATCACTACGATTTATAAAAACCTTAAGTATGTATACATACACACACAAATTACACAAATGGCTATCCTCCCTATTCCCCTCCTCAGGGTAGGTTAACACACCATCCATTCCATATATTTGCTATGATTATTATCATATCATTAATAAATAAATTAGCAACATATAAATAAACTGTAGAGTGTTTAACAGTTTACAAAGCACCCTTCATAATAGCCTTATATAAAAGAATTTATTAGCTTCATTTTACTCATGGGAAACTAAGATTCTAAGGGATTAGGGAAATTGCCCAAGGTCTAGAGCTAATGAGTAGCAAACCTGGGATTCAAACCTAGTCCTTCTGAAATTCTGAATGCTATGCTCTTCCCATGCCACCTTGTCTAACCATGTGACTGCAGGTCAGTAATTAATCCCTATGAGCCTTCATGTCATTGTCTGTTAAACAGGGGTGGAAACATGGGGAAGAACGAGATTAGATAATTTCCACAGTCCTTTCCAACTCTTACGTTCCTATGCCCATAATTCTAGGGACATCAGCATTTGAGGAGTCAAGAGCTTCATGGAGTTTAATCTCCTTATTCTTCAGAGCAATAATCAAAAATTCATATTAATTTGGCTGCCAATTTTGTCTTAATACAATCCTTTTGTCTTAGGTCCCCAGATTCTTCAATATATGCCTTGGAAAAATAATTCTATCACCTACTTCTTACCTCAGTATAACCCATGCTGGCTGCAGCAATGAGGGCCTGTTGAATAGCATGGCTCTTCTTAAATACTCCCTGCTGCTGGCCAGCCATTGTCCAGTCACACTGAATCAAAAACTTGACAACCTCCAGATGACCTCGGAGTGCAGCATGAACCAAAGCACACTGCCCATTCTTATCCAAGTGATCCACCTAGGGGAGAAGACAGAAAAATCTTTGTGAACAAAGACATGTGGCTATACTCTCAATCTAGTCACATCAGCCCATTGCACATGTCTAGACTACTAAAACTCATCCTTTCCACTCCTTGAACCAATCTCTGAGCAAATTTAAAAGGTACTCTAGGCCGGGCACAGTGGCTCATGCCTGTAATCCTAGCACTCTGGGAGGCCGAGGCGGGTGGATCGTTTGAGCTCAGGAGTTCGAGACCAGCGTGAGCAAGAGCGAGACCCCGTCTTTACTAAAAAATAGAAAGAAATTATATGGACAACTAAAAATATATACAGAAAAAATTAGCCGGGCATGGCAGCACATGCCTGTAGTCCCAGCTACTCAGGAGGCTGAGGCAGGAGGATCGCTTAAGTCCAGGAGTTTGAGGTTGCTGTGAGCTAGGCTGATGCCACGGGACTCTAGCCTGGGCAACAGAGTGAGACTCTATCTCAAAAAAAATAAAAATAAAAAATAAAAGGTACTCTACTCAGACTGGATCATTACTGAGCTATGGTTCTGCTAAGATGTCCCTTTGGAGAGAACTTCTTTTCCCCAGAAAAGGTCAGGCTTTTGTTTTCACATTAAAAGAAAAATAAAAAACAAAACTCTCAGCTCGAACTTTGTTTTCCTGACGTACATTCTCCTTTGTCCTCAAATAGTTCTTTTCAGACCAATATTTGAGAGACTTGTAGCTCTGCTGGCAAAAAAAGTTCTTTGAAATCATGAAATGGAAGAAAAATATTTTGAAGCTATAGTGTTTTGGTTTTCCAAAGAAGCCAATATCTCATACCATGAATTACTCATTTGACCACCAAGCTTTGGCAAAGGCTACTTCTCTTCCAATGGGAGGACAGAATCTCAAAACTCTGGCTAAAATGGCTAGAGGCACTTGAAGCTTAATGCTAGACTAAGCACCAACAAGTTTTTATAATTTCAGTGTTGGTTACAAGTTTAGGCTGAAAGAGGAGCCTTATTAAGATCAATCTACCAGAAGGACCTTAGCCACAAGTTCCAATAGATGAGCAGCTGTTTCTGGCATGTAGGTGGTTACCTGTCCTGTGGTAGGTAGAACATTGAAACAGAAGTTCTGTTTCTGGCTTTCCCATTGACTGCAGTTCCACCCAGCCATCCACATAACGAATGCTTATGGAATGCCTACTATGTGCATTACCATTTAGGATAAAAAGGTGAATAAAGTACTAAAACACAGATTCTGCTCTGAAGTACTTTAGAATAAGATGGGGAGATGTGACCAATGGGACAAAAACAATGTGTATATAATAAATGTCATAAGGAAAGTAGACATGCAACAAAATTTCAAAGGAAGGAAAAATTAATTCCCAGGGAGAATCAGGAACAGATTCAGAGGGAAAGGTCTATCTCAACCGGCTGAGATAGGATATGACTGATTTATTTTACTTTTTGTAAGGGTAGGGGTACATGAAAAGGAAGTTTAAATTCTGAGGTTGAGAGGGTCTTTTGGGACAAGAGCATGGATATTTTTGAATGCGAGGCTATATGTTTTGAATTTTAATCAATAGGTAGTAGAGTCTTTGAGAGTGTTCATGATCAGAACTTTATTTTCAAAAACTAATGGGATGGATAAAGGCAACCATGGCTCCATGAAGAAATGGTTGATTCTAGGGCTGGGGCAATAATAGCAAAACGTGAGTCTAGACAGAACATCTTGTAGTGCCAGAAAGTAAGGAAGTGCTCAAAAAATAATAGGAGGAAATTGAAAGGACACAGGAACCAACTTGGAGGAGTTCCCAATGGTCAGATCTGGGGCAATCTGAGCAACAAAATTAATAATAATGGTAAAGTTATTTATAGAATAAATTAATATCCATGACTCCATGATGATATAAATAAATACATGGAGATGAAGGGATAACTTTTCTTTATAGTAAAATTCCAATTAATAAATGTTGAAGGAATAATGAAAACAGAAAATCACTGTTAGGCAAACACCAAAGCAATAGTTATTGCAGCAAGAATCATTCATAGATCCTAAAATTAGTGCCTAAAAGTTATGATGAGAAGCAGGATATCTATCTGTCTAGTCTCAAATCACCTCCCTAAGAGATCTTTCTTAATCACAAAGGGGAAACAGTAACTGCAGAGTTGAGAAATGTGGAAGACACTACCTTGACCAAATTATTGACGTTAACATCACTTGTAATAAGACGTATCAACATCATGTACCTCAAATGCTGCATTTTAATTAAGGGCACAGTAATGCTTATGTGGTATTCTTGCCAAAAATATATAAACTGAATTTAATCATGAGAAAATATAAGACAAATTCAGTGGAAAAAATTCTACATAACAACTGCCAGGATTCTTCAAAATTGTCAAGATCATAAAAGACAAAGAAAGACTGAGGAACTCTCACAGATTGGAGAAGACTAAGGAGACACATTAAATGTAATGCGGGATCCTGAATTGGCTCTTGTAATGGAAAAAAGATATTAGTGGGACAACTGGAAAAATTTCAACAAGGTTTGTAGATTAGTTAATAGAATGTTATCAATACTAATACCCTGGTTTTGATAATTAGACTATGGTTACTTTAACTGTTAACATGAGGGGAGGCTGGTTAGAGGACGTACGGAACTCTCTGCATATATATATTTTTTTGCCTACAAGAGACTCATTTAAATTTATTTGATTTTATTATTTTTAATTGGCACAATAATTGTACATATTTATGGTGTTCAGTGTGATATTTTGACACATGTATACAATGTGTAATGATCAAATCAGGGTAATTAGCATATCTATCACCCCATTTCTTTGTGTTGGGTCTCTGTACTATTTCTGAAAGTCTAAAATTATTTCAAAACAAAAGGTTTAAGAAAGCTAAGGGGATGGTGTGTAATAGATAAGATTAGAATCTGAAAAGAGAGTTTATTACACAACAAGATACCAAGAGTAAGAGAAGGATGGTGGCAGTTGGGATAGAGATGAAGGAATGGCTGCTCAAGCTATCTTGAGGATAAAATTGAAAAGAACTGGCTCCTAAATAAGCAGGGCAAAGGAGAGAAAGGTGTTAAAGATTCCCTAGTTCTGAGAAAAATGGAAGGTACATTAGTGTATTAAATGTGAGGTGTTAGTGAGGTATCTGGGCATAGCTGTCAAGGAGGTGGTTAGGAATATGAAACTAGGGCTCAAAAACACTTTCAGGAATAAGCAGTTTGGACTTAAAAGTCACCCAAAAGTAGGTAAGAGAACTAGAACCTAGCAGGGTTTGATTCCAAAGCATATGGTTGTAAAACTGAAGCATGGGAAAGAGTATGGGGAAGGAGGAGAAGACAAGAGGACAAAATTTTAGTGAATAGTTAGTTACATTAGGAGAGGGAAGAGAGAAGAGCCACCAGAGAAGAGGGAAGGGACTAGGACAATATTAAAAGTTCACTATTGCCAATACTATGGAGAGGTTTAGAGGGGTGAGGAATGAGAAAAAGCTGCTTTATTTGGTGATTGGCAGTTGTTAGTGACTTTTGAGAGAGTAGCTCACTAGAATGCTGGGAGGTTGGGGTATTTTCTGTTTTTAAGGTTATTTATTAGGTACTGTATGAGATTAAAATAGACTTTATCTCTTTTCAAAAAGGCGTTACCTCTTTTAATCCTCACACTGACTCTCTAAATCCTTTCTACAGGCGAAAAAAGTGAGATTGAGAGAGGTTAAATGATTTATCCAAGCCCTCATATAAAGTAAGTGTGGATACAGTTGTCTTTTTTGATGCCAAAGCTTATGATTTTAATAACTTGCCTCCTTTCCCACTCATGGAAGCCGGACTGCAAGTGGTTAAGGAGTAGTAAGGAAGCAAGAGGTAGCAAATAGAGATGACTCTTAGGTCACGTTTGGTGGACATGGAAGGGAAGAGATAGGACATAGCTTCTGATTATCAAGAGAGAGGGAAATGTCTTTTTTAGGTTAGGGGAAACATTCGGGTTTGTAGAAACTGAGAAAAAAACATAGTGTGAATTTAGAAAAAGAATGAAATAATATGTGAGAGAATGGGCAACATACTGGGGTCAAGACTATAGGTGGAGTGGAGGCAGCTGCTTTGAAAAGGTAAATACTTCCTTCTCTGAGGTGCAAGTCAGGTGAGTACAGGTAAGAACTTACAGAGTTTCGAGACAGAGGCACACTGAGATGAACTCAATCATAGTAACACAGGGCAGAAAAGGTGTGATAGGACTTTAGAAGAGAACAAATGATTTACATATCTGCTCCAGGGAAAAGAATAACAGATGCATAAAATGATGGCTTGGCAGTATAAGGACTGAGCAGCAGGAAAGACCCAGCTGAGATCAGAATATGATTTGACAGCAATAGTAATGAGGCCGTTATCTTTCTGTCTCTAGAGGTGCCCATTCCAATGAATGAAATGTTACAGGCGGACACTCACTGTGTCACATAGACATCTAAGGCTCTGGGACTTCACTGAGAGTTCCAGGTCTCAGTTTCCAGAGGAGTAGCAGGAGTCTCCCTGTCTCCCCTGGTAAGAGTACGGGACACCTCAGAATGAGGTCATATGTATTACTTATGTTTCACTGTGAAACCACCAAAATCCTCAGTTTGTTTTCAGGACTGAAACAAAATACCATGAGGCCACGATTTTCTCTAGAGGCCTACATTTGTGAAACTAGCATTTTTCTTTTCACCAATATTTCGAAATAAAGTTCTTTTATACCAGTGGCTCTTGAGGCAGCATAAAGCAAACATATTTTGGAAATGTTTTTGGAGAACTGAAATGTACTAACAGAAACACTTCAAGGTGCCTTTGGTCAATTTGAGTATAAATAGGGAGAATCATCTTCTCCCTGTATCTCTAGGGCGGTGGTCTTCGAGCATAGGATGAAAGGCTCTGGTCTTGTTCTCAGCTCCAGGCAAACTTTTCTTCCTTACATATGAAAGGCGTGGTCTGAGGGGCCATTCAGTTCAGACCTACCACCGCAGTCTCCTTGCTCCCCCTCCCCACTTCTCCTTCCTCTCTTTGTTAGAAAGGGGCTTCTTCTCAGCTCAGCAGAAAAATTCTGGGCTGTTTGGTAGGGATTTTTTGTGGTTCCTGATAAATACAATTTCCTAAGTACCTCTCAAAGGTTTCAGAACTGTGTCCTGATGCAGCAGGGACTGGCAGTGGCAAGTGGGCACACACTGCCATGTATGCAGAGCCAGCACTTCCTTTGATCTGCTCCCCATCAGGGTATGATGTGATCTGTCTAGACTCATGAGGTAACATGGGAGATAAGAAAGACTCTGCATTGACGAGAAAGAAAAAGGGAAGAAAGGAAAAGTAACAGAGTTGGGCAGCCGTTACCTTGGCCCGTTTCTTGCACAGCAGCACCACAATGCTCAGATACCCTGCCGCCGCGGCATAGCCCAGAGGAGTCAGGCCACTTTCAGAAGAGGCGTCCACGTTGGCCCCAAACTCCAGAAGCAGGGCCACCATTTCTGTGTAACCAAGATGAGACTGGACGCATAGAATTGGAGCATTATTTAAAACCTCAGTCCGGTAATTAATATTGGCACCTCCCAAAATCAGCAGTCGGCTGACCTAGAAATAAGTAAATATATAGAAATAATAATCAAACGTCACCTCCTTACCCTACCACAGTATCTAGTACCATTTAGTAACTGCTTTATTTTATAATCTTCATTGCTTCCTTTTCCCTCCATTTATGTATGTGTTTATGTATTTCAATAGATTTAGGGGGTATACAAGTGGTTTTTTTTGTTTGGGTTTTTTTGTTACTTAGATGATTTATATAATGCTGAAGTCAGGGCTTTTAGTGTACCAGTCACCAGAATAGTGTACATTGTACCCGATAGGTCATTGTTTATCCTTCTTTCCCTTCCCCCTTCTTAGTTTCCACTGTCCACTTTATGACCACATATACCCATTGTTTAGGTCCCACTTATAAGTGAGAACATTTAGTATTTGTTTTTCCATTCCTGAGATACTTCACTTAGGATAATGGTCTTCCATCCAAGTTGCTGCAAAAGACAATATTTCATTCCTTTTTATGGCTGAATAGTACTGCAAGGTGTGTGTTTGTGTGTGTGTGTGTCTATATACACACATTTTCTTTATACACTCATCAGTTGATGGGCATATTTGTTCCTTTTTCAATACTTTGCCTTTAGAAAGGAATGTTTCCTTTACATAAACTGCTGATGAGCTAGAGCAAATGCCACTCACACTGTCGAGCTGAATACAGTTTCTACTAAATGAACCCTTGGTCAGAAAAGCTCTTACCCAAACAAAGGCCACCTGAGATCAATTTACTCTCTAGAATCAGCAGGACCTGATCCCATATGTCAAAGTCAGCTTATAGGAGGTAGGAGGCCAACAAAGTTAGTCTTCAATTCACAGAATAAAATGTAACAATTTAAAACATAATGGATTATCAATAAAAGGCTAATAAAGAGGAGACAGCTGAAGGCAAATCAAAGATCAACTACATAGCTACTTAATGTCCTTCTAACTTTATTTTTTTCAGTTCATTCTTTATTCTGTTTATAATTTCTTTGCATTTACCTTTATATTTGGTGTGTAAAGATTTCGTAAAGATGCCAATGCCATGGAAAGACCTTCTGTGCTATACGAAATCCAGAGACCTTGGAGGATGGAAGATGATACACCAACTTTTTTACTCAAACCCTGAAAAAGAAATATAGAGAGGATTAAATTATTAGCCCAGCTAAAAAAGTACCATGAGTGGTTAAGTTAGTGGCATCTAGGTTTTTGGTACTAATGAATGACCGTGGAGTCTCACCCTAACAATGTCTATGCCCAGCAGAGCCTAGCCACTCATTGGGACAAAGACTAGTTCTGTAGGAGTAATAAGCTAACTTATATTGTCTCTATCTCAGCAGTCTTTAGCAACAAATCTACTTAGTATCTTTCTTTCCTGCTATATCTGGATGTAATTTGATTTTCCATATCTTTTCTATTAACCTTCTTGAATAAGTCCTAGACTTCAAGTTACTAAAGTACACACGGTGGCAAAATAATGCAATATGATCATTGATTACCACTGCATTTTCTTCTTAAGCACTTGCGAAAACTGTTTCCTAGCCTCCATTAGCTGGGCCATGTGACTAAATTCTGGTTAATAAAATTGAGGCAGAAATAATATGTCCAATCTTGGCCCCAAAACCTTCTGCATGTTTCTCCACATTTTCTGCTGTTCTTTTTGATGGAAGGCCAGATGCAGAGGAACTAATGGAGGATTCTGAGGTCCAAGGTGATTTTGTAACTACTATATAGAAGGAACCTGCCCAAAGATCTGCACTGCACTGTGATGGAAGGAGAGATAAATCTTTGTTGTTAAGTCACTGAGATTCTGAATGTTTGTTACAGCAGCTAGCATTCTTCACCCTGACTAATATACCCCAAAATGATCACATCTGTTTTTCCTTGGTTGGGGGGGTGGGGAACCAATACAGCCTTGATTGCCATCAGCAACAAATTTTCTCTTAGCATAGTTGCCATAGGTCCCACAATACATACTAATGTTTACTCCTTACACATGGGCTTCTCCAGAAGGAAGTTGGAATAATTTGTTCTCTAAGTTTCCTGATGATTAGACACTCTCTGATAATCATCTTACTCTTCTGCCAATATCTGGGTCAAGTGAGTTAAACCAAGAAATCCTGAGGGCAGGGAGATATTAAAAATAACATTTGGGACCTAGTAAATGGATCTGGGAAGGTATTTCTTTCAAAAACTTATGCTACTTCTGCTTGCTTTCTCCTTGAAATGCAGGTTGTTCTTGCCTAGAATATCTATGCACATCCAAAATCAGCAAGGTGTGTTTATTTGGCATACTAGGGAAAGGGCATCTTCAAAGTAGAAATACTTAAGTTATTTATGAGTTATAAATTTCTCTAACAAAACCTCAAGTCATGGTGGTTCAGGTCTTCCTATAGAAGAAGGCACAGGCTCTCTAAAGAAAATTAAGAAAAAACTTCCCTAGCTCTTAGGGATTTCTCACACCGGAAGAATGGCTAAAAGATGAATAACGCTATGGGAAGGCTGGATACAGGAACATTTTGAAAAGGCTTTTCTGACACAGGTATTTTTGTTCTCCTAGGGGGATATTTTTATGCAGCCAAAAATTAAATCATTAAACTTTCATATTAAAAATTTTATTTCCAAGAAATGTTCAAGGCAGACCCTTTCCCTACCCCTGATTTCTACACCTGAAGATTGGCGCAGGTATTAGGGCAGTGTGGGTCAAAGATACCTAATGTTATATACCTATTTCTAACTTAGTATTTAAAAAAAAGACTTCTTGCAATTATGAAAACAATACAAATTTGTTATAAAAAATAAAATAAAATAGTATGGTATTACAAATAAAAGTAGTTCCCATCTCAACCCTAAGAGGTGGCTCCTATTAACACATTAGTGTTTATCATTTAAGATATTTTCTATGCATAGACAAATATACAGGCACAAGTATATATAAACAATGTAAAATTAATTTTATTAAACATGTTTTATTATGGAAAATTTCAAGCCTATTTTCAAAAGTAGAAAGGAATAGTATGGCTCACTCCTGTAATCCTAGCCCTCTGGGAGGCTGAAGTGGGAGGATTGCTCGAGGTCAGGAGTTCGAGACCAGCCTGAGCAAGACCAAGACCCTGTCTCTACTAAAAATAGAAATTATATGGACAGCTAAAAATATATATATAGAAAAATTAGCCGGGCATGGTGGCACATGCCTGTAGTCTCAGCTACTCGGGAGGCTGAGGCAGAAGGATTGCTTGAGCCCAGGAGTTTGACGTTGCTGTGAGCTAGGCTCACACCATGGCACTCTAGCCCGGGCAACAGAGCGAGACTCTGTCTCAAAAAAAAAAAAAAAAAAGGAATAGTATAATAAATCTCCCATGTACCCATCGCCTTACTGTAATAATTTTCAACTCACGGCCAACCTTTTATTATCTATACTCCTGTCCACATTCCCCTTCCCCCATGACTGGATTATTTTCAAGCAAATCCCAACATCTTATCAGTTAATATTTAACTATTTCAGCAAGTGTCTCTAAACAGGTAAGGACTCTTTTAAAACATAGTCCAACACCATTATCATACCTAAAATTAAGGATTCTATGATATTAAATATCCCAACAGTGTTCAAATTTCCTTAATTATCTCAAAAAAGGAGCTAAAATTTTTTTTTGGTTTGAATTGGGATCCACATAAGATTCATATACTATAACTGGCTTAAAAACACTTTAAAATTTTAAAGAAACAATTAGATACATTTTTTAAACAAAACATCGTGGACATATTCCACTCCTATACCTATTTTTTCTTCATTCTATTTCAAGGGAGAAATAGTAGTCCATTATATGGATGTGTCATAATTTATTTAAGTCAGCTCCCTAGTGATAGATATTTAGGTAGTTCTGGGCTTTTCTTCCATTACAACTTTGTTTCAATAATCATCCTTGTGCATATGTCTTTATAAGCTTGTACAAATATATCTGTAGGATATGCCTCAAGAAGTTGATGTATTTATATTTGGTGTCATTTCGACATGGCTTTATCAAAGTGGCTGCCTGCATCTACACATTCCCAACATAAAATCCACAGCTTGACAAAACGAAGAAGGATGGTGCTGCTTATTTCCACTCATCTTGTCATTTCATTCTATCCTAATTATAAATGACAGACAAGAGGGTGAGCCAAAAAGGCTGGGCCAATTCCTGACAGAGCAGACCTCCAGGTTCCCAGAAACACGAGCCCATGCTGGGAAGCTAAACAGAATCTAGTTTTAACCCCTCACACCACAAGGACATTATTTCTCCTTTCATCCTCCTCAAAGCTTTAAAAATGGCTACTTAATTTCTACATTATTCATATTCTCTCTGGCCTTGAGAAGGTTGAGCTCTGTTCTGAATCTCTCTACTAGAGTACCCACCCAGGCACCAAGAGCTGGGTGAACTGAAAAGAAGAAGGGCGGACAACAGCAACTTCTGATTGCTCATTGTCACTTCAGAACCTCTTTTAATTTGTGCTAGTAAGAGGGACATTGATAATATACTCTCTCATTTGGCTAATCAGTTTATAGGCAAACAAATTAAAAAAACTGAAATAAATACATCACTAAGTAGTTATGATTGTTTATTACCACATACAAGATTGAATATTTCCAGTTCTTTTTGGAAGAATTCCAAATGCTACTCAGTCAGAGCTAGAGTCCAGACAAGTTAGGTCCTTGAGCTTATCTCTACTGTAGATCCTAGAAGACAAGGAAACTTAGTTCTGAGTCCCCATATAGGCCTCAGTCTCCTAATTTACAATATGTGTGGGCCTCACCAAGACTTTTTGAGGAAAAATACATTATGTTAACCAATTAGATAGAAAAATCAGTAGAAAGAAACATCCATAGTCCAATAGAGGAAATTTTTAGCAATGGAAGACACGTCTTACCTATGATGGTTGAAGGAAAAATAGGAAGGGAATCTAATATTTATTGATATCTACTACGTGTCAGGGCCTTTTCATGTTAGCTCCTTTAATTTAATCTAATCTCCACAACAGCCCTATAAGGTGAAATTTATCGCTACTTTTATACAGGAGGAAACAACCTAGAGAAGATTATGTAATTTGCCCCAATTCATACAACAACTAGACCTGGAATTAGAAGCCAAGTCTGTTTTTACTAATTCCAGCTTTAGTACATGTTTCTTCCATTATACCAAGTTAAAAAAACTAATTTGTACCTGATGCAAGACTTCACTTCTGAATCCTGAACTAGGAATTCAGAATTCTCAGCTGAATGAGTAGCAACTAGAATAAACAAAACAGCTGATTGCTGGCTTCTCCTTTTACCTTTACTTCCAAACCATTCTCCATCCTTGGTCCTCTTTTTCAAGATTGTCTTTCTTTATCTCAGAAAACCTCACCTACTTCCAAGGCTTTACTCTTACAATTTTAACTAAGCATTATATGCTTCTTTTTCAACTATGAAATTTAAAGTAAAATTATATATATTATCTGTAATAGTCAACTTTGTACTGAACACTGACTTAAGTGGGATTCATCAGTATTTTAACTTAATAGAATTATTAGGAATATTATCTTTTTTTTTTTTTTTTTTTTTTGAGACAGTGTCTCCGTTGCCCCAGCTTGAGTGCAGTGGTGTCATCATAGCTCACTCCAATCTCTAACTCTTGTGCTCAAGCAATTCTCCTGCCTCAGCCTCCCGGGTAGCTGGGACTACAGGTGAGCACCACCAAGTCTGGCTGATTTTTTTCTATTTTTTTTTTGTAGAGATGGGGTCTTGCTTTTTTTGCTCAGGCTGGTCTCGAACTCCTGAGCTCAAATGATCATCCTGCCTTGGCCTCCCAGAGTGCTAGGATCACAGCCCTGAGCCATCATGCCCGGCCAGGAATATTATCTTATAAAAGAATAATGCTAGACCAGTGTTTATTAAAGTCACATGGCAATTCTCCTTTTGCTCAAGGTCTCTGGCATCAGAGAGAGCTCAGAAAATGTTGTATTTAGTTTCTCTGAAAGTTTCAGCAACTCATCCCCTGTGCTCAGGGCCTACAAATTTGAATTTAGTTTTCTTGAATGTAAATTGCCTCTGTTTTCTGTGTGATGCCCAGGACACTGTCAGTCACTTAGGTGTAACAAAAGAATTTCAAATAAGAATGCCTAAGATGTTTAGAGAAAAGTTGGATGTTCCCAGAATGCTGAGTCATAATTTTGCTCAAGAGGACTTGGGTGGACTTCCACTTCTGCTAGTGGTAGATCTATGTAATTTTTTTGTTTGTTTTATAAGAGATGGGGTTTTGCCATGTTGCTCAGGCTGGCCTTGAACTCCTAGGCTCAAGTGATCCTCCCGCCATGGCCTCCTGAGCAGCTGGGACTATAGGCACGTGCCACTGTACCTAGTTCCAGGTCAAAGGAATTTGAACAAACATTCCTGCTAAGAAAAGACATACAAAAATTTAAAAACATCCCTCCTTGAAGATATGGGAGGACTAACAAGTTAGAAAAGAATTACTGGGCCATGATCTAGGATAGGATGGAGCCCAGGAAAGCAGTTTAAAGCTGCTGGGTGAGTTTGTCAATTCTGTAGAGTTAGCTAGGAGTATTGATAGCTACGGAGACAGGAGTTAGAGTATAGGACCCAGCCCACCAGAGGAGTGGGGAGTGTCCTAGTGAACTTCCTTGTTTTGGTAGGGGACCCTGCCTCCCACAAAGGACTTAACTCCGGGAGTAAAAGTGAATCAGAAATAGGTAGGCTCTCACAGGGACTACAACAGAGTTTTGAATTATCTTTTTTTTTTTTTTTTTTTTGAGACAGAGTCTTGCTCTGTTGCCTGGGCTAGAGTGCCGTGGTGTGAGCCTAGCTCACAGCAACCTCAAACTCCTGGGCTCAAGCAATCCTTCTGCCTCAGGCTCCCGAGTAGCTGGGACTACAGGCATGTGCCACCATGCCTGGCTAATTTTTTCTATATATTTTTAGTTGTCCAGATAATGTTTTTCTATTTTTTTTAGTAGAGACGGGGTCTTGGTCTTGCTCAG
The DNA here is from genome assembly GCF_020740605.2 of Lemur catta. NCBI lineage: Eukaryota > Metazoa > Chordata > Mammalia > Primates > Lemuridae > Lemur > Lemur catta. Next base: position 43,785,073 of record NC_059142.1, on the reverse strand, counting down.
GCTGGTCTCGAACTCCTGAGCTCAAACCATCCGCCCACCTAGGCCTCACAGAGTGCGAAGATTACAGGCATGAGCCACTGCGCCCAGCCTGAATTATCTTAACCCCTGAAAATTTAATGAGGTGATTCTGAACTGCTAGGCAAACATAAATTACATCTGGAGGAAGATATCACCCTAGCCTTGAATTATTTGCAAATGCAACGACCAGCACACAATAAAATGTAAACAGGCACACAAGGAAACAAGATATCATCAACGGAAACCAACACGAATAACAGCAAAAATCAACCTACAAGGCCCCCAAAATTGGAGTTATCAGACACATACTTTGAAATATGCTCTGTTTACTATGTTCAAGAAGATAAAAGACAAAATTGAGAATTTTGACAGAAAACTGAAAAACTATGAAAAAATAGCAAGGGAAATTATAGTACTTAAAAATATAATAACCAAAACTGAGACCTCAACGCACAGGTTTAACAGGATAGTATCTCACTGTGTGGCTGCATCATACTTAATTTAATCCTATCTTCCTATTGACTATTTAGGTTATTTTTATTTATTTTAATTAAAATTACTTCATATTTTTTAAGAAATAAAATCTAAAAGTTATAGCAGAAGCCCCCTTTATATCTCTCCTTTACTCCATTCTCCTCTCTCCCCAGAGATAAACTCTACCCTGAAGTTAGCATTTATATATAAATAATATATTTGTAGCCCTTAGAGATCCCAGCCCTTCTTCTGAGCATTATATAATGAATTAAATCCTCACAACCATCACATGAGATAAGTGCTTATATTATTCCCACTGTAAACATCAGTGAGTTTAAATAACTTGCTCAGTCATATAGTCAGGAAGTAGGAGAGGCAGGATTTGAACCTTTACATTAGGTTGGTGCAAAAGTAATTGTGGTTTTGGACCGTGAATTTTAAATCATTATTTATTAATCAAAATAGGAACCATTACAATCAACACATTTTTGCCAATGAGAAATCAGTTTGTTTATTCCTGGAGTGTAAAAATCTGTGCTTCTGGATTCGACAAACTCTTGGAAAGCATTTTCTGTATCCTGTTGGTTGTGGAAGCATTTTCCCTGCAAAAAGTTGTCGAAATGCTTGAAGAGGTAGTGGTTGGTTGGCGAGAGGTCAGGTGAATATGGTGGACGAAGCAAAACTTTGTAGCCCAATTTGTTCAACTTTTGAAGGACTGGTTGTGTGATGTGCGGTCAGGTGTTGTCATGGAGAAGAACTGGGCCCTTTCTGTTGACCAATGCCACCTGCGGGTGTTGCAGTTTTCGGTGCATCTCATCAATTTGCTGAGCATACAACTCAGAGGTAATGGTTTCACCGGGATTCAGAAAGTTGTAGTGGATCAGACAGGCAGCAGACCACCAAACAGTGACCATGACCTTTTTTTGGTGCAAGTTTGGCTTTGGGAAGTACTTCAGAGCTGCTTCTGGGTCCAACCACTGAACCGGTTGTTGCTGGTGGTTGTATAAAATCCACTTTTCATTGCACGTCACAATCCGATTGAGAAATAGTTCGTTGCTGTTGTGTATAGTAAGAGAAGAGGACACTTCAAAACGATGACTTTTTTTGATTTTCAGTCAGCTCAGGAGGCACCCACTTATCAAGCTTTTTCACCTTTCCAATTTGCTTCAGATGCCAAATGACCGTAGAATGGTCTACGCTGAGTTCTTTGGCAACTTCTCCTGCAGTTGTAAGAGGATCAGCTTCGATGACTGCTCTCAACTGGTCGTTGTCAACTTCTAATGGCCGGCCACTGTGCTCCTCATCTTCAAGGCTCTTGTCTCCTTTGCAAAACTTCTTGAACCACCACTGCACTGTACATTTGTTAGCAGTTCCTGGGTTAAATGCGTAGTTGTTGTTGATGTTGCGAGTTGTCTCCTCTGCTTTACGACCCATTTTGACCTCAATATATAAGAAAATTGCTTGAATTTGCTTTTTGTCTAACATTATTTCCGTAGTCTAAAATAAATATAAAAGAAACAGCTAACTAACAAGTCATTAGCAAAAAAAGCATAAAGAAATGCACATTAACATGACGGATAACATAACTGCACTTATTTAAGAATGTATTCCAATATCAAACAGCAAATTTCAAAAATGCTAAAACTGCAATTACTTTTGCACCAACCTTAATAGTTTGCTTTTGGAGCCTGATCTCTGAACTACCATGCTTCATATTCCACCATCTCTAAATGAATGATGTAGAATAGTGAATTTTCTTTCTTTCTTTTTTTTTTTTTTGAGACAGAGTCTTGCTTTGTTGCCCGGGCTAGAGTGAGTGCCGTGGCATCAGCCTAGCTCACAGCAACCTCAAACTCCTGGGCTTAAGCAATCCTACTGCCTCAGCCTCCCAAGTAGCTGGGACTACAGGCATGTGCCACCATGCCCGGCTAATTTTTTGTATATGTATTTTTAGTTGTCCATATAATTTCTTTCTATTTTTAGTAGAGATGGGGTCTCACTCTTGCTCAGGCTGGTCTCGAACTCCTGACCTTGAGCGATCCACCCTCCTCGGCCTCCCAGAGTGCTAGGATTACAGGCATGAGCCACCTTGCCCGGCCAGAATAGTGAATTTTCAACTTGCTAGGCTGCATATTATTAACAGAATTACCTGAGGAGCTTTTAAAAAATACTAGTGCTCAGTCGTTGCTGGAAGGAATGCAAAATAACACAGCCACTTTGGAAGATAGTTTGGCAGTGTCTTACAAAGCTAAATATAGTCTTACCAAACAATCTGGTAATGGCACTTCTAGGTGTTTACTCAAATGAGTTGAAAACTTATGTCCACATAAAAACCTGTATATGAATGTTATTGCATATTGCTAAGTGAAAGAAGCCATTGTGAACAGGCTACTCACCATATGATTCCAACTATATGACATTATGGGAAAGCCAAAACTATAGAAACCGTGGTTGCCAGGGGTTGGTTGGGGAGGGTAAGAGGAGAGGAGTGAATAGGTAGAGGACAAAGGAATTTTAGGGCAATGAAACTACTCTGTATGATACTGTAATGGTAGATACATGACAGCATGCATTTGGCAAAATCCAAAGAACTGTACAACACAAAGAGTAAATCCTAATGTCACCTATGGACTTCAGTTAATAATGCATCAATATTGGTTCATCAATTATAACAAATGTACAACATCAGTGCAAGATGTTAATAATAGGGGAAGCTGTGATTGGGGGTGACTGATGTGGGAACTCTGTACTTTCTGTTCAATTTTTATATAAATCTAAAATGGCTCTAAGAAATAAAGTCTATTTTAAAAAAAGCCTAGGTTCTGCTCCAGAACAATGACTCATAATTTCTGGGAGTAAGGCTCATCAAAGTGTGTATTTTTAAAAAAACTTTCCAGGAGAATTCAATGTATAGCCAGAGTTGAAAATCACTGACCTAGATCTATAGAGAAATCGCAAAGGCGTAATGTAGAGTGAAAAAAAAAGTTACAAAATTATATGAACAGTGTGAAAAAACATAAAATAATTCTACATACTGCTTATGAATACATAACTATGTTTGAAAAGTACAAAATATGGATCAGAAGAACACATGTTAGGAGTGTTAGCATGTGCTAAATCGTAACACATTTAGGATAGGAGTCATCTCTCTGGGAGGGAGAGAAATGGGGTAAAAGAGGAACACAAGAGGGGTTCCTATTGTATTTGTTATGGTTCATTTCTTAAAAATAAAGAAAAATATTTGAATCAAACACAAAAAAGTCTTAATATTTGTTAAATCTGATAGATAATATTTGATTATATTTAATTATCTGTGCTTTCCCATATGTTTGAATTATTTTGTAATAGAAATTTTAAAAAGAGGAATAGGAACATCATTTCCACGGAAAAAGAAAAAAGGAGGTAAGAATTAATAGTGACATAGACTGACTTATTGATAAGGGGAGGAAAGTAGTTAAAGGAAGTCACATTTGATAGCTTTGATCTTTTTTAGAGACTCGTAAGTTAGGCTGTTTGTTGAATTAGTCGACTTGGTTAAGATCTAGAGGAAAAAGAAATGGGAAAAGGAGCTGAGTAAGAATAGACCGTAGTAAATGAACTTCAATTAAATGATCGAGTAAATGGACTACAAAGCAGCACTGAGAGCTCCACTGATGGTGGAGTAAACACACAAGAAATAAGCCTGAGACACAGAGCCAGAGGCTAGGATGTGGAATATTAGCTTTATCTGTACTATGGACTTTTGGTTTCTTCTGGTTGGTGGGGTTGACCCTTTGTTCTTGTGAAGTATGAGAGGAAAGAGTTTCAGTTTAGTTAAACTCAACAAAGGTGACAGGCAGATAAATGTGATCCCATCACCAGCCAGGATGTAGCCAAAAATAAACCATAATTAATTCTAAGCTGATGGTTTCTTAAAGAGAACTTTATGTTCAAACAGCTTGAGTAACTGCCTCTTCAGTGTATGTAACCATTGCTAAGGTAATAAGGGATCTCTTTCTGTCAGTGATAAATGGTAATAGAGTCCCTTCTTTAGAATCTAAATTTGCAATACTGTTTCCCAGCCTGTTTAATAAGCTTGCTCACTATTTTTGAATACTTCAAGAAAATAGGGAAAGCATGAAGAAACCAGAGCAATTTCATCTTAGGGATTTTTAGCTATGGCTCAGGTATCTTAAGATCACGGCAAAAACTAACCTTGGGGGTTTATCCAATGAGCTTCTTTAAAGCAGGTTATTTATAAACCCATCACCAGCTATCTACTTGCAGATATCCAATTGTCTCAAATGGATTATCACTGTTCTCATCTGAGCATTCCATATGGCCATATTTGGTTATAGTAAAAGGATATTGGTAAACAAAGGGAATGGTACCTTTTATTGAGAAGGGGTTGGCAAACTATGGCCTGCAGCCAAATCCAGCCTTCTACTTGTTTTTGTAAATGAAGTTTTATTGGAATACAGCCATACTGATTCATTTCTGTATTGTCTCTGGCTGCTTTCCAGGTACAATGGCAGAGTTAAGTGGCCCTTTATGTTAAAAGTTTGCCAACCATTGCTGTAGAGCTGCGGTCCCCAACCCCTGGGCTGGAGACTGTGTACTGGGCCACACAGCAGGAGGTGAAAGTGGGCAAGTAAGCAAAGCTTCATCTGTTACCTGCTCCCCATTGCTGGCATCACCGCCTGAGCTCCTCCGGCGGCACCACCCACCTCCGCAGTCTGTGGAAAGACTGTCTTCCATGAAATCAGTCCCTGGTGCTGATAAGGTTTGGGATCACTGCTGTAGAAGATGCTAGGTAACCTCTGAAGTGGTAGGGTGATATTACTATCTGGAACTTATGCTTGTTATTAAGTTTTATTTTTAGGAAAGAGAGTATTAGTAATAATTTTAATCATAAAACCTTATATTATAGGTCTAGTATTAATACTTTGTATTTTATAATGTACCTTTTTTCCATATCTTGCATCTATGCTCCTCACAACAAACTTGAATTATTATTAAATTTTACAGACGAGAAAACAGAGAACTGAGACTGCCTAAGTGGCAGAGCTTGCGTTTAAACCCATGCCTTTTGACTGATGTCATAGGATTTTTCTTCTACTTATAGTAGTTTTCCTATGGCCGATAGTTCTGTTCTGGTAAGAAATGTTACAGAAACATTTTAGAGGGTAGTATTTAGGAAGCTAATTGTAAGAGCACTCCAAAATCCTTCCAGGAACTAGACTCAACCCAATGAAAACACCCTGCATTCCAAACTAGATTGAAATATCTTAAGGCCACAATTCACAAACATCCTGTTTGCTTTTCCTAGATTTAAAAAACAAAAAATCTAAATGGTAATTAGAAGATTATAAAAGAATTGTAAGTATTCTACAACATGGGACATTAGGAAAATGCAAATCAAAATTACAATGAGGTATCACTTCACATCCATTAAAATGGCTAAAATAAAAAAAGACAGACAATGTCTAACAAGTGTTGGTGAAGGTATGAAGAAATTGGAGAAACCGGAACCCTCATAATTGCTGGTGGGATTGTAAAATGATACCGTCACTTTGGAAAATAGATTGGCAATTCTTCAAAATGTTACACATAAAGTTATTATATGACCTAGTAATTCTACTCTTAGGTATATATATTCAAGAGAACTGAAGGCATACATCCATCTACAAATCTATATACTAACACTGTGAATGTACCAAATATCAATGAGTTTTTCACTTTAAAGTGGCTAATTTTATTAAAAAATTTAAAAAGGAAAAATGTGTAAGCTACTGTTTATAGCAGTATTATTAGCCAAAAAATGGAAACAACCCAAATGTCCCTGTGAATAAACAAAATGTGATATATCCAAAAATGGAAAATCAGCAATAAAAAGAAATAAAGTACTGCTATATGCTGAAACACTAATAAACCTAAAAACATTATGTTAAATGAAATAAGCCAGATACAGATGACCACGTATTATATGATTCCGTTTATATGAAATGTCTAAAAAGTCAAATCTATTGAAACAAAGAAGAGGAGTGACTTTAAATGGACATAAAGTTTATTTGTTAGAGTGATAGAAACATACTGGTAGTGGTGATAGTTGTACAATTCTATAAATATAGTAAAAATCATTGACATGTACACCTAAAATGGGTGAATTTTATGGTATATATTCTATCTCCATAAAACTGTTAAAAACAAAAAGGGCTCCATAGCCCGCCAAATATCCAGAGTTACAGACCCCCAATCTTAATTAGTATTTTAAAAGTCATTAATGATACCATATGCAATTTTTCATGAACAAAGATAAAACAAGGGCAATTTAAAATTAATTGGAAAGAAGTATAAATTGGAGTACATGTTACTGCTGATCAGAAGCTCTAAATGGAACTGGTTATAACCACATAGGCTGTCTTTGCCTTTTTATGACCCTCAGCTGATGGGGACTGAGAATTCTGGCAGTCTGGGAGAAGCCAAAGCCTATCAGAGCAAGCACTCTGCATTTAAAGGACCCTATAAACTGCTGCACGAAGAAAACCAGAGACCAAGTCTTCATTCTTCAGCCTGCAGGCAGGTCATCGCCATAATCTATACAACAGAGTATTTATGGACTGAATCCCATATGGAGCCAGTCTTATCTCAGGCAACTAAGTTATCTGCATAAGATAAAGTGTGCTAAGACAGGAGTGCATGGTTTAAGTGTAGGTCTTCATGTACGGGATACAGTCCCACTTGGTCAAATGAAACTTCATGTCCTTTCTCTGTGAATGTGGTATTCATTTTATGGTGCAGCAAAGGCAGGCATTGAAGGCTTCGTCTTTGCATCTGATCTCAGGCAGATGATGATGTTAAAAGATTAGTACTTAAGTTGCTAACTATCCTTCAGTTACCTACTAACTGAAGGATAATGATCTTAAAGAATTTATGGAAGTAGTAGATACTTTTCAGTCTGCTTGAAACCAGAATGACATACCTTGCCTGTTATTTTAGCTCCACTCCGCTCCCACTAAGGTCATTTTTGGTATAGTGTTTTGTTAGACAAGACAAATATGACTCAAATAAAAGACTTGTCACTATGAGTTTCACTTCTATACATCTGATGAACAGGCTTTGCTGGCTGTGTGCTTATATATGGGGAAGAATTTCCTAGGGCTAGGTTCTTGGAGTTACCCCTTAATGCCTTCTTTCTCTCTGAAGAGAATTGTTTTATGTTTAACAGTATCCCTTGATGGAAGTCTGACCCAGAGAAAACTGTTTAAGATACCTGTATCTCTCAATTCTGAGGCAGGAAAAGAACTCTGAAGAGATTGTAGGGATTGGAACTATCAGAAACAATAGCAAACTATGGGCTAGAAAAATCAGAACAACAAATTTCCTCCTCTAGTTTTGTGTGTTAACCCCAAACTGCTATCTGGACTATAAATTCCTTGAGATTAGGAATTATAACTTTTTTCTTTTTGTATCCCCAGTATCTAGTACAATGCCAATGCCTCAATACCTGCTGAAATAAATGAACGAATGCATACATGCACAGATTAATTACATGCCCTCCTTTTGGTCCCCTACTTCAGCCTTATGATTGCTGAGAGAGGGAAGCTGATGCTATAAAGTTCTTAAAAGTTTTGAAAGTACTGGGAGAAAAACTGGGATTACAATTTGAAGAGATTAGGGGAAGTAGCTCCAATGAAGGTTATTGTTGGTTACAGATAAATAGTTTGAAAATCATAGCAATAGGAATATTAAAGTCTTCACTAAAACAATTACAGAATAAATTGAAAGAGTAACTGCTCTCAGCGATTTTTTAAGACACAGTGAAAACATGCAACTAATTGCTACAACATGACTGTCCTCAGGAGATGATAGGTCATATATGGAGCACACACATATATGTGTATATTATGTTCCTTACCTAAATGATTATATGCATACATTTCCTGGAAAGCCTATCTCCATTAAATTGGGAGATGGCTAATGAAGTTCTCTTTCTAAAGGTCTAGGAAAGAACAGGCCATACATTTTAGGAGATGGACAAACTTTCTAGCAAAATAATTTCAGAAAGCAGGGACTACACTGAAATAACAGCAGTTTCATACACATGGTGTTAAGGAAAGTCTGCTAGAGATGGAAAAAAAAAAAGGCTCCATCTTCCCTAGTTACCTTAAAAATGTGTGCTTTGAGGATGTGATGTCCCAGTTCAATAGTCTGCTGTCGGTTTAGTTTTCCCTCTTGGCGGGAAAACCAGAAGGCAAGTAATGTGTGACCACTCCTGCAAAGAAAGAGAGACTCATTTTAGAAATTTTAATGCCCTAATTCTGCTTTGGGTGGGGGAGTGTTCAGATCCAGCCAACTTCAAACAAAGTTCTCATTCAACAAGTTTCTTGGCGAAGGGGACCTGCTACTGGACAAATAATGGGTATTAAAAGTTTCCTAGAGCCAGGAGCCATGGTGCATGCCTGTAATCCCAGCACTTTGGGAGGCCAAGGCAGGAGGATTGCTTGAGGCCAGGAGTTTGAGACCAGTCTGAGCAACACAGTGAGACCCTGTTTCTACAAAACGATAAAAAAAATTAGCCAGGTATAGTGGTGCATGCCTGTAGGCCCAGCTACTTGGGAGGCTGAGGTAGGACGATCACTTAAGCCCAGGAATTAGAAGCTGCAGTGAGCTATGATCACGTCATTGCACTCCAGCCTGCATAACAGAGTGAGACCCCACCTCTTAAAAAAAAAAAAAAGGTTCTTGGGCAGCTCTTTACCCAAATCATACGCATGAATATCACAAAATGTCATTTCAAGTTGGCTTATACCCATCCCACACACAGATGACATTAAAAGATTTTCATTTTCTGTCTCTGCCAGCAACTCTTATTTCACCCATACTTAAATGTCAATGTTCCTCAGGATCTCATTTTTGGCCCTAGTCTGTCCTCTCTCTGGATTAGCTCATCTATCCTCAAAGCCTTTACTGCCACCTATATCCTATATCTTTTTCTCTATCTAGACTTCTCTTCTCAGCTTTAGATGAATATATATCCAAATGTCTATTGGATTTCCCTATTTGGAGGTCTCATAGTACCTCAAACTCAACATGTCTCAAACTGGATTAACAAGCTCTTCCCCAAGCCTGTACCAAGCCTCTACCTTTTCCCACCAGCTGAGGAGAGTGGAGTACTTTCTTTCTGGTGCCACCAGTATAGACTGTGTATACCTCTAGTACTGTATTTATACTGTCACATGCTCTCTCCTCCATGACGCTGAGTTTCCTGATGGCATCCATTCCCCTTGATCTGCTAACAGATCCCCAACCTGTTCATGAAAGAGAAAACTCTTTTTTCAGCCTCTGGATATTGTCCTATCTGGCCATGACGCCGAGAACTGCCTTGGCCCTTTCATAAACCATGTGGTTAGCTGGCCTGAGGACAAAGCCAACAGGAGGGCTAGGCTAAAAGAATTGCAGAAAAATAGAGCTTGAACCCTATTAGTTGCCCTAATTTTGCACTTCTTATTATATAAAGTAATACATTTCTTTATTATTTAATCCATTTGAGTTGGAATTTTGTTTCTTTCAGCTCAAAGCATCCTAATGATATACTTCTTTAAGTGTATATGTATATATGTCTGTGTATGTATGTATGATATATAGATATACAGGGTTGTATTTCTATTTATGAAAAGAAACCAGAATTATTTATATTCTCCATAGTGTCTAACACAGCCACTTTCATATAAAAATGCTCAGTAAAAATTTTTTAGATGAGAAAATTTGACATCAAAGAAAGGATACAATAGCCTGTAAGAATTGAGGATACTTTGAACTGTCTCTCTACTGCTGCCCAGGTTAGTAGTCAGCAGACTTCTTAATGCCACTGGTAACACAACTCTTCTACTCTTTTCACTTGGGGTGCCATATAAAAGGGAAATGTAACCAATATCTGAGTTTCAAGTCTAATGAATTAATCAAATAGAAGGAAAAGCAGCAAGTGAATTTTTGATGGTGATGCTTTCCTCAAAGGAGGTCCAAATGTCTACTGGATGATTTTCTCTCATATTGAAATACTAACTACTCAGCCAAGTTTAATCTGAAGACATCTCACAGTGAAGTCTGAAAAACAAACACATTCTTTATTTCTTCTTTGATTTTTTTTTTTTTTTTTTTTTAAGCTTCAGTAAAGAACCTGGAGAATAGGGGGTGGGATAGCTCCCATTTTACATAGGAATCATCTCACAGAGATTTCATTCCAATAAGATTTTAAAAAGAAATTCTAACCTTTGGCTTCACGGAAATTCTAAATTGTAGTGGATACCAAGTCACCTTGTTTGACTGGATAAACTTACCCGTAATAGAAAAGAAGTTATTTAATTGGAAGGATGTCTCAGACAAGTGTAGTCTGCATGGAATCATCAGTATCATTTTCTGAGCCCAGGGCTGTTTCGTACAACTGTGGAAATCTGGAAATTGCCACTGAACTTTTATTTATCCCATGAAAGCTCAGTTTGGTTGAGAGGCTATTATAATAGAGCATAGGGAAGTTAGACAATAATGAGAAGTATTTATTAAGTGCCTTATTCTCAAGGTCTCAAAATTCTATCCAGCTATTAACAGTGAAATTATTGTAGCCTCTCTGCTGTAAGAATTACTACTTTAAATGACTCATCATCCATGGCTGTACAATAGTGACTAGAACTCCTAAATATAGCCCTCTGATCGAGGCCTACCTGTGCTGTAGGCCACTAATGAGAATCCATGCCTATTAGGATTAAGGTAAAAAGCTTGTGCCTGACAAGGAAATGAATTTTCAGTTACATACAGAATTGACTTTGCACTAGTTTTTCATTTTACTACCATAATTAAGAAATCCTGGTAAGATGTTTACATTTTTCTAGTCTTCATTTCAGCTAGGTAGAGATGATAGTGCTTGCTTTTGTTGTTGATCAGGCACTGAGCAGAAGCGGCAAGCAATAAAGGTCAAGGATAAGATGAAGGTGACAAGTGTAGTTCCTTTCTTTTTTAATGCAATCACGCTACCTTATTCATGAAAGAACGGTTCTGATCAATCCATTGGACTCAAAGCTTGTGGTGTGTAGGACACAAAGAGAAGCAGCAATTTACATTACATACTGACTCTCACGGTGATATCTTGAGCACTGAGATTTAGTTTTGCTTCTCTGCCTGCTGGATCTCTCTACCTCCACCACTATCAATGAAACTCACTTTTTGAAGTTGGTGCTTTCCTTAAAAACTAAACCTCCTTAAGACTTTTTTATTTTTTAAATATTGCCAGTCCCTTAGGCATAAAACCTAGTAGTTTTTTTTTTTCTCTCTATGCTTTCTCACCTGAATAATTGCAAGAATCTCAATTCTTTCCATTATTCTGTTCTCCACTGCCTGTTCCCTACCCCACCTGAATAATCTACATTGCAGAAACCTGATCAAAATTCTTCAGGCTTTATATTTCTTCTTATACATAATTTAAACTCCTTAGCATGGTATCCAAAGGCATTCTTGACTTTTTCCCTTGTCTATTTGTCTTTACCTCCCCACCTTGTACTTTCCATTTCAGATGGAGAAAATTATTTGTAGGGGTTCAAACATGTTTTCCCTCTTTCTAGAATTCTCTTTCCTGTTTAGTTCATCAGGAAAACTATTTCTCATTCTTCAAGTCTTTGTTCACACCATCTCTGCTGTGAGGCCTTTCTTGGTGCCCCCTCATAGACTCTGGGGTTCTCTTCTTAGGTTACTGTGGTACCTGGCACACATCTCCATTATGGCACCCACTGCAGGACACTCAGTTTTCGTGTCAGTTTTGCCTCTAGACTCCACTGAGGACAAAAGCCAGGCCTTTTCACGTATGTATGCCTAGGTAATAGGAGTACATATCTGCAGAATGAATGAATAAGTAATAATATCTTACAACTGCATGCTATTTTATGGTTTTCAAAATACTTTACCAATTTTTAGATTCTCACAAAAATACTACACTGTAGGCATACCAGTAAATATTACTCCTAATATTAGGGTGGACAATTGACTGAGACTCAGCAAGATTGATGAACAGATCCCGGCTCACATGGCTTGGAAGTAAGAGTTCAGATCAGAAGCCAAGTTCTTTTGAAACCTAGTTCCATTTACCCGTATTGATAAGATCAGCTACTCGGTTTTTGTTTCTGGGCACATCTTTGTGAAAAAAATCTACCACTACAGAGAATAATATATTCAATAGTATAGTATAAACTCTGAATTCTTAACATAATTAAAATCAGGAACCAGTAATTTTGACATATTTTGATGACACTTTGGGAGACAGTAAGTAAGAAATAAGGTAGAGCTAGCCCTAGTATAAGTATGACATGATTTTAGACATGACTGAACACACTATGCTTTCTCTTATAATTAAACATAATGGTAATAAAAATCGACTTTAATATGGGTTCAAATGTGGTTATAAAGACCACATTTAGGTCTTTAGGGGGAGTGGTAAGGACAGAAGAATTATTTTGACATAGCTAATACAATGAGATCACCTTATGATTCAGTTACCCTGTAAATTTCCCTGTCTGTACTCACAGTGCTGCCTCTTCATCTCTCAAAGTCAAATGGACCTAAGTTCAAATCATAGTTCTGCCACTTAACAAGCTTTATAACCCAGGACAAGCTATTTAACCTCTTTGTAAGATAAGGATAGTAATACCTATCTCTCAGAACTTTGGTAAGACTTAAGTGAGACATATTTAGTGAAGTATATTTTATATTTCCTTTGTACCCTCTATAGTAACTAGCACAATGTCATATTAAAGGAGTGACAGTAACTCTAAATGACTTTAAATATAGAGGGAGATGACTGTGTGCTCAAATAGAACTTTAATCTTTAATGTCTGTAGCAGGGTGCATTGTAATACTCTATCCTGAACCTTGATCCTTACCTCTGCATATCCTACCCCTTTGCAGCCAAAAGAGAAATCCCCAGATCAGGGGAAAATTACTAGGTATGGATGCCATTCAGTGTTAGTTAATGCAGGAAAACTTGGAAGTATGACTTCAGGTGAGGAGGCTGGAGAAGGATAAGGACAGAGTTATCTGTCCCTAAGAAATTAGATAAGCTAACAGGAAGAATACAAATTTCTCATGTAGACCAGAGGCCTTCAGAGGGAGGATACAAAGTCTTACATTCAAGGTATATTTGATTTTAGATATGTTAGGAGGGAACCAATTACAGGTCAGAGTTGAGGAACCTTCCGTCTCCTGGATATATTAATATATACTTTGACAAAAGTCAGAGAAAGTGGTATCCGGAATAGTAGTGAGCAGATCCTACTTCCATTCTCATTTGCAGCAATCAACCAGTGGCCCTTTGATATGAATTACTGGAAACAAATGATACTCACCCTTGGACAACTATGGGTTACAAGGCAGTGAGGAGCTACTGTCACTTGACGATCCTGTTTCCTGTACCTCAAGAGGTCAGAGCTACGGAATCTTTTAGAGAAATCCTTTTCTAAAGCAAGAATCACTCCTCCCACTTGCCATTTAACACTTGGTAAGCTGGATGACAGTTTTACACAAAATATACAATGACATTATGTTTTGTTTTTTTTTTGAGACAGAGTCTCACTTTGTTGCTCGGGCTAGAGTGAGTGCCATGGCGTCAGCCTAGCTCACAGCAACCTCAAACTCCTGGGCTTAAGCAATCCTACTGCCTCAGCCTCCCAAGTAGCTGGGACTACAGGCATGCGCCACCATGCCCAGCTAATTTTTTCTATATATACTTTTAGTTGTCCAGATAATTTATTTCTATTTTTAGTAGAGAGGGGGCCTTGCTCAGGCTGGTCTCGAACTCCTGACCTCGAGTTATCCATCCACCTCGGCCTCCCAGTGCGCTAGGATTACAGGCGTGAGTCACCGCGCCCAGCCATATGTTTGTTTTTTTTAATAGATTTTCACTTGGCACCCCAGGGAGATAACCAGTCTTAAAGTTTCTATTTGTAGCACTGAAACATGCTAACAACTAAACTTGAATATTTCTAGCATGGATGTTTTCTCATCGTTCTAGTCATAGTCACTAATGTGTAGTCACATAGGTTTCATTAACACTTGTGAAGACAAACTCGATATACAACACTTCAGTGTTTAAGAGGAACAACACTTAGGTGCTTTGACATTCTGTGTGATACTCAGATGTGACAAAGTGGTATAGTTACAGCCAGCTGGCAGGCAAGGAATTGCTTATAATCTAAAGCCTATCTTTTCTATCTTATAATTTGGGCAGAAATAATATGTGCTGCTGTGGAATGTGTCTTTATATTATACATGTCTTCCCCCATCTGCCAGCTGATGACAGCAGACAACCTTGGAAGCAGTGTGTTAAAGACGGCAGAGCCTCCACCTTAACCTGGGTCCCTAAAAGACCTCTTTCAAACCACATGGTGCCTTTGGACTTCTTGTGAGTGAAAAATAAATTTTTACTGTGATAAACCACTGAAGTTTTAGGGTTTGTTTCAGTAGTTAGCATTATCATAAGTAAAACAAAAAAAATCAGTTTTTGAGGGGCTGATAACAGAGGGATGGATAGGAGGATGAAGAAAGAGTAGGAAGGAAGACTAAAGAAGCAATTAATGTCAGTGAAAAAAAGCAAAAACTAAAACATTATTCTCATAAATTAGATATTTGGAAACAAGCTGAAATTATTATACCTTACCACAAGATAGTTGAGTACGCTCCCTAAGAAGAGGAAGAGGAGTACCAGGGCATTGTGACAGTAATAAGTCATTTTCTATCCCCACTAGCCAGCCAGTATAAAAGCCTCCCTGTTCTTAACAACTGCCACTTTTCCCCAGCCGATATGATATCATTTTTTAAAATTCACAAGACAGTTAATTGAAAGGATTCAAACTGTGGTATCATTGATAGATTCCCTACCAGAGCCCACCATGAACTAAAGGTGAAAGAAGGAAGCTGCTTTGAATGGATGTTTCTCTTATGCTACTAGGGGTCTTTACATCTGCACTCTCAGGATGATCTGATAAAGTGATATTTTAAATAAGATTAGCTCCTCTGAGAAATTCAGATAATACCATCAGGTAATCATTGTTTAGTACATGGAGAAGTTAGTGCTTTTGCCAAGGACCCCCTTGTTTTACCTCACTTTCTGCCAGTTGTAAACGGACAAAGGCATCTCCTAGCCAGGTTCTTAGTATTTTCTGTAGCTCCTAAGCCCTAGTAGAAATACTAGTGTGGGAACTGAAAAGATGTGGGTTCCTAAAAGTTCAGAAAGGTTTGTTTTGGTTAGCTATACCATTTTACATCTCTGGGCAGGAAGGGACTTTAAGTTGCCCTTGTGATAGCCAGGTTTCTACACCTCTTCATCCTTTGCCTCTATCTCTTTATTTGCCCATTCCCAAACATTTACAAACATGGTCAAGTCTTTCCCTTCCTTCAGTGCTAAAATTTTGGAAAATAAACACAGTCTGTATCAGTGGTTGTCACTTTTTCATTTCCCATTTAGTTTTTAACTTATGGAAATTTGACTTCTGTTATCAATCATTCTACTCAGAGTATTCTAGCAAAAGCCACAAATGGCCTCTGAACCTTTACATTTTTGCAGTACAAGATACTGGCAAGCATCCCCTCCTTGAAACATGCCTTCTCCTTTGACTTCCATGACCTTGCTTTCTCTTGTTTCTCCTTCTAACTCTACCCTTTTAAATTATATTTGGCTCATCATCTTTTTCTAGCATTTAACTATTATGTTTTCATGGTTCTAAATTTTCTGTTTTACATTCTTAACTTGGGTGATCTTGTTTGATCCTATGGCTTCCACTGTAAGGTATTTGCTGAAAACTCACAAATCCATAACATCTTGCCTTGAGCCTTCTCTTTGTTTTCTAATGTCACATTTCTACATATGTGCATCCTTCCTTGGAAGCAATTCATTATGAACATGTCCAAAATCGGACTCACCTTCTCCCCATAAGCCTGTTCCTCCACCTGCCTTTGCTCATGCTAGAACCTCTCCTCCATTCAGAAAGTTCTATGTGGGGTATAGCATCACTATCATCCATAATTCAAGATAAATTCTGAAGTCATTTTTGATCCCTCTGTCCTTACCTTCCATACACAAAAAAAGACCAAGTGCTTTTGAGTATCTCCAAAATGTCTCTCCCACATGTACCTTGCTCTCTATTCTCACATTATAGGTCTTAGCACTTCTCACCTAGACTATTGCTATAAACCTCATAACTAGTATCCCAACCTAGTCACTCCTCTTCATCAACTCATCTCCCATATACTACTTGTCACAGTTATCTTTCACACCAGAGTTATCTGATCATTATTTTCCCTGCCTCAAGTCATAGAGTCTCCTTGTTATCTACAGCCTAAATTGTAAAGCCTTAAACACAGCATATCTACAGCCTAAATCGTAAAGCCTTAAACACAGCACGTTAAGGCTTTTTCCTAGTGACACCTCCTATCATTCTCTCATTCTGATCATGCATCTTATTCTACCCTAGCTACTCACATTCCCCAAAGGCGCTTCCTACTTTCACATTCCTCCTTGTTTTTGCTCCTGTCATTACCTTTGCTTCTCTGCCTACAGTGCTCTCCCATTCCTATGCTGTTTCATGGAATTTAACCCATGCTTCAAGACTGAATGTGAATGTCATCTCTTCTGCAAAGTATTTCCTTTTTGTCTACATTCCTATGGTATTTTGTACTTTAGCACTATTGTTGGTTGCTGTATGTCTGACTTCCCTTTACAGTGTGTAAAGGCTTTCATGTTAGGGGGTGTCTTATTCACTTAACTTTCTCTAGTGGTTAACACAGTCATTGGTGTAGAAGAGAAGCTCAATAAATGTTTTAGGAATGAATAAAGCCAAGAAGATGGGTATGAGAAAGAGTAATGCAAGGACTTCCACATGTACTTTCCAATTCACTATTCAATTCGACCTCGAATTCGCAGGTATTTCTGTTGTCACTGTTAGCCTGTGAAATGAGTGTGAATATGACTGAAATATCGAGAACAGTCTGACAGTCCTGATCTTTTTCACCTCTCATCTTACAAATTCTGCCTATACTTAAACTTTGGTGGTTGGTACCTTACAGTCTGCTTGCTGCTATCCACTCTCAGCAAATGGTATCCATATGTCTTTGCAAATATTCTTTCTTCCATCTTTAGCTTATCAGTTAGTAACTGCTTTGGCATATTCCTTTCGTGGCTTTCTCATGGATTCTGAGTCCAAAATATATTTATAGTTACCTTGTGCTACTGTTTCATATTCAGTATGGAAATGTAAGAGCCCAATAAAAGTAAACTATAAGTATGCCCTTTGTAGAAATGGGTGGAATAGTATTATTTCTTTGTAAACAAAGAATGAAGATAGGAATTTACTGCTTTCTCTCACTCTGCCTCACTTACTTCCTTTCTCTTTTGTTAATATATTGTCAGTCCTAGGAAAAGGGACATCTCCTCTCTGCCCTGACAATGAAGTCATTAGGCAGTTGGCAGGGCTTCATGAGGCAGAAGAGCTATGACTTCACTGAATTGTTGCAGTTGTTTGAAACACCACCAGGAAGCACACAAAGATTAATCACTTCTCTCTCCCTCCTCCATGCCCCTCAACTCTTTGTTTATACCCCCAGCCCAGTACCCTGCGTTGAATTATAGCTAGTTATAAATGTGTTTGTTAAAACCACTAACCTGTAAGTCCTGGCAGACAGATCTATCTTACTTACATTTGTATCCCAAGCAGTCCTTAACAAAGAGTCTTAAATATATTGCTTAATAAATGTTCATTGAATGCCTGCTGAAATACAAGTCTTCACTTACTCCTCGCGGCATGGTAGGAGGTAACAAAGTGACAAAAGACACTATCTGTTGAGTTGTGAGAGAGTTTCTCAACTATTTTAAGTTGCAAGTTTAAAATCAGTACCATTTATAATTCCTTTGTTCACTCATTGTTATTAAAGAAAATATTTACTGTGTGCTAACTATGTGCTGGACATTCTACTAATCATTACGAAAACAAAGGTGAGCAAGATAGGAAAGTACTTGTCCTCACTGAGCTCTCTCGTATTCTAGAGGGGAAAGTGGACAATAAGCATTTGCACAAAATAAATTAATAATAAATTGCAATAAGTGTTAACAAGGAAATAAAGAGGTTGTTATGATTAAGATGAAAGCCAGGTGGGACCTACTTAGATAAGGTGACGAGCACAAGTCTCTCTAAGGAGGTGGCCTTTAAGCTGAGATCTGGAGGAGGAGTGAGAGATCTTGCTGTGTGATGAGCCAGGGAAAGTGAGCTCCAGATGGAGGGGATTAGGTGCAAAGGCCCAGAGGTGGGAAAGTGCAAGTTCTAGGAGCTGGCAGGAAATTGTGACTAACAGGGAGAGTGAATAAGCTTAATTCAGATAGGCAGGCAGAAGCTATCTCCATAAATGTAGGGCTTTGAACAATCTGGCTTTGATTTTATTCTAACCATAACAAGCCAATGAAGGATTTTCAGGAGGAGGTAACATGGTCTGATTTGTGTTTTTAAAAAATCACTCTGGCTGCTGATGGAGAATGGATTGGAGGAGGGCAAAAGGGAGACCAGTTTGGAGGGTAAAGTAACCCACATGAGAGCCTAGGATGTGGTCAGTAGAGATGGAAATAAATGGATACTTACAAGTAAAATTTGGACGGTAGAACCAACTGGATATGCTGATGGCCACAGTAAATACATGTCTCACAGCTGTGGGTTCTTATGGTTGAGAGGACAGAAGCCTATTAGTGTTGATATTACTAAATGTAGAGATCTGCTTTTGAAAGTCTCTAGAGATATCTCTAGAGTGAATTGCTCTACTTACAAAAAAGAATATATGCTGTCATGTCCCACTAAGCCAGCGATAACTCCTGATTGTTATGCTGTTAATCTTGGTTTGAGAACCTAGGAAAACCCGTGGGATTCTTATTTTTTGATTCAGCCAGTGTTGCTTCAGAGACTCATTAAGAGGACAAATTAGCCTCTATTTCCTATGCTACTTTTAGTATCAAAAACTTCCCTTAGTCACTTGCCCCACTTTCTCCTCATTTTAGATTTTTAGATGAAGTTATTTTAACCAGTATTTGCTATACGGAACATACTAATCTTTAAAAATGCTATATATGTATATTTAAACATAAAAAAGCAGTATTAACTTCTTGTAGCACAAAAAATATGGAAGAATACAAGTCTGTGTTTTCCTTAGTTGGCTCTTCTGTAAATGTTTTATGAATGAGTAAATGCCTTTAAGCATTTATGCTTGACAAGTTATAAAATGATGCTCTCTCTCCATTTTATCATTGACAGAACTATTTCTCTGTATGTATATGACTCAACAAACTTCTCACAAGTTTTTTGTTGTTGTAGTTTTTTTTTTTTTTTTGAGACAGGGTTTGACTCTGTTGTCCAGGCTAGAGTCCTGTGGCATCATCACAGCTCACTGCAACCTCAAACTCATGGGCTCAAGTGATCCTCGTGCCTCAGCCTCCCAAGTAGCTGGGACTACAGGTGTACACTACCATGCTTGGCTAAGTTTGTTTGTATATTTTGCAGAGATGGGGTTTTGTATGTTGCTCAGCCTGGTCTCAAACTCTTGGCCTCAAGGAATCCTCCCCTGCTTTGGCCTCCCCAAGTGCTAGGATTACAGGCCTGAGTCACTGTGCCCAGCCTTCTTGTGAGTTTTTATGACCGTAAAAACAAGTAGTTCTCAGTTTTAACTGGGTTTGGGGAAGAATTCTGATTACCAGCTTTTTCTAAACTTCACTTTGGATTTGGAAAAGAAAAATTATATTGTTGCAGTCCATCTTCTGATAGTCTGACAGTTTTAAAGATGGGACCAGTTTGCCTATTTGACTAGTAGGTATAGATCCCATGATTTATGTTGAGAGAAAACAAATTTGTAAAGTTGAAGGACATTCATGCATTGGTAAACTGGACATATTCCAAAATATGCATTAGATTTCATTACAGGAAATTTCATTTGTCTTTTGCATCATATCACAAAAACATGACCATGGATCATTAGAGTAATACTTCAGATTTGAGCCTCAAATTTATTCTTGATGCCAACCAATAAAGGGTTAGAAACTGGTTTAGATAATAAGGAAAAAAATGTTCATTGGCAAGTTAGATAAATCCCCAATAATATTACAGTCAATGAAATCTCTCCCTGGAAATCACACATCTAAACCATGACATCAGAGGACTGATGACCCCTTAGTGGTAGACAGACAAGAATTACAAGTGAAGCAGATCTAGTCCTCAAAAAGAGATTAAAGAGATAATATTTCCAGGGAGATAAGGTCATCCACTAATAGTCAAGTGTTAGTAAAAATGTTTGTTACACTTCCCTCCTCTTTGCTCTTCCAAACCTCCTAAGGGCTGATTTAGTTCCAAGAGCCTCTTTTTTCTTCCCATGCACCATCACTTTGCTGAATTCTCTCCTAATGCTTTTAGAAAGCAGAACCCATCCTCCAACTTAAGGGTTTGTTGTGGGAGACTGCAATGGCTATCAGGAGCACTGACTTTGAGTTTGTGATTCAGTGAGGGTAAACTCATATGTCATCCTTCCTGGAGGCTCATGTTTGGATTAAAAAACCAAAATGACTGCAAACTGTAACTCACCATTTTGTGGTCATTTCAGACCCATGTATTCTACAAGAAGTCAGGTTGTACAGGCCCCTGGAATAGCTAATTTTCATTTTGGGGAGGATGCTCTCTATTTTTCCCTTAGACACACTGCTTCTTTCCTGACACCTTGCTTTGTGGCATGAATTTTGGAGCATCAGGTTTCCAATGTATAGTTCACTAACATGGTCAAATAAATCAGGAAAAAATCTCAACCAACCATTTATTACGAGCAATCAACTCTGATCATAAAGACTCAAGTACTCAGCTATCCCTATAGGTATAGGTAGGATTTGTATAGCCTTTTCCCCTTTCCACTCACCATATGATTTGCTACTCTTAGTTTGAGAAAATCATGTCAAACAAAATTAGGCTTCCATATTAGGAAGACACATTATTCGGTTATATCAGCTCAATACTTATTATATAAAGTTCAGAACAAGCTTCCTGTGTTTTATTCAAACATTTAAAAATAAGGCAGCTAAATCTTCTAACCTCCATGTTAAAATCTTACACATACATACTTTTAAATCAAAATGTTAATCTGAGAGCTGTTTCTATGGAAGGGTAAGCTAGATATCACACAAATTGAGATAATGAGGAAAGGAAGCAGAAAAAAGAGTGGAGATTTATTCAGAGCTAGTTTAAACCTATGTAGAAATACTAAGCAGTAATTGGACAGTACCACAGGGATGGTGGCCCCCAATTGTCTAGTCTACCAGCCTTAAATTTCAATGATTGAAGTCATTAATAGGTTGGATAATAACAAGGGCTGGTGACTACTTCTCTCAAATGCTTTATTGAAAATGTACAAATCGGTTTTCCATCTCCCTACTATTAGCATGATAGCAGGGATTAGTTTATTGGATTAGTGAGTTAACCTGATATCTCAGTGCCTAAAGGAATAAAACATAGGACAGATTAAGTTCAGGGTATGAAGGATGACAGTGATGAACAGTGGAAAATAGAAAGTAGAATAGGCTGGTGTGGTCTACGGTTTGTGAGTGCTTCAAGGGGCATTCTTTTATCTAGAATGCAAATCCAAAATCTTAGATGTTTTGGTATCATAAAAGATTCTTCAGTGATACTTTGCTTAGAGTTTGATGAACATGCGCGCACACACACACGCACACACACACCCCACCCTGTTACCAACCCAAGAAAAGACATTATAACTCATTTCTTCCTATGATAAATATATGCCTATGCAATATTAGGTCATTGTCTCTGATATGGCAATTCTCTGCCCAGATTCTGGGACAACAGGCAGTCTGATATTTAAAATAAAACTCAACCTCAGCTGTAGCACTGACCTCTGGCTCTGCTATTTCCCTTTTCTAGCACCATCCTCAGATTATTTTTTCAGCTCAGGCAAAAGCTACCTCCTTGGGTGGCCTATTTTTGAAGAAGATCTACTTTTTGGCATCAGTAAAATATTATCATCTGTGTCTAATTCCCTAATAAGGTCAACAAGTTCAGGGTGAACAACGGAGTGTTGAAAGCCCAGGAAAATGGACTAGAAGAGATAAGAATGTTGTGTTCCATCTGGGAGCTCTCCTTATACCACAGAGATTTACATGTCAGGCACTGGTTTACCTGGTGCAATTTCAGAGGCGTTGAGTTGGTCTCCCCTGGTCTACTGAAATACATCAGAGCTCTACAGAGAAGTTGGAGAGAAAGTGGAGAACAGAAGGGGAAACAGTGTGCAAGAAGTAGAGGCTGAAGGCCACAAGGACAAACCCTGCCTGGTGAGAGTCTTGCTGATCAGACTTGCCTGAAATGGAAAGCAGTTGCAGCCAGTTTCTTTGAAAGGCCAGCTTAGACTTTGCCAATAGCATTAAATTCTTAGTGAATTTCCATCTCATTGACCCAGGGAGACTCAAGCTCTGGGATCAATACTTCAATACTTTAGTAACAAGGCTGGTGCCAGCCAGTTCTGGGGAGAAGGCTGAATTCCAACTGAAATGAAATCTAAGGAAGCTTTTTTGATAACCCCTCATGCTGTTCATAATTTTGTTCTGTCATTAAGTGAAATATGATGATTTCTTAGCAGCTGTGATATTCAACTACCAGGGAACAGACTCTATAGCATTTGAAGTTAGAAATGTTTGCTCTTCTTGTCACAGTGAGTCAGCCTATTGTTGCAAGACTCCTAGTTAATAAACAATGTCAAGAAGGTAAGCCTGTATAGCCATGATATAGCTGCATAAAAACTGTATTTTCTTCTTTGAGGGCCACTGAGAATTTCATCTGTTTTAGGGATACTGTTAATTCAGTGGTAGTCGGCTACCTTGGACCTTAGTTTTTTTTCAAGCCTCTGAGATGTCCCAGGATCTGAGGTCCCAGACCAGCTAGCAAAGTGTCTCTGGTTACTGATCTTAAAGTGTTTATTAGGCAATTCTAGATTAGTCTCTTTTTCTTAAATATATAGTTGCCAACTCTCTATATAAGCATCAGCAGCAATACTAGTAGGATTTATAGTAAAATCCTTTTGGGGATGCCATACAATTCATAGAAAAGACTCAGACTATGTTTTTTTTGTTTCTCTTTTAAATCTGGTGCTAAAAATGCTAATAGCAGATAATTGGACAGCTGCTGTCCAATTAGCCACAGGATTTAGTTAAGGTATACCTAAAGAGTCTATTACTGCAAAGGGAGGGGAGGAAAAAGAACATGCCCTGAACACATTCTTTGTACTATGTACTATATGACTTCACTTAATTCTCACCAGCTCTAGGAAGAAGGCATTATTATTGGTCATATGTAGATAAGAAAACTAAGTTTTAGAAACATTATATTACTTTTTCAAAGGTCACAGTTCCTAGAAGAGGAAGGATTTATATGCAGGTAATATGACTCAAAAGTTTATGTCCCTTCCACTTTGCTGTTTAAACAAACAGCATGTTTGTTTAAAAAGTTTCCCTCTCAGAGAAAATACCACAAAATCTACTGCTTGGTTTATTATCTTCATCAGAATCTGGAACTAAGTTTCTGATGAATCAGCATGAAGTAGGCTGAGCAGCATGCCCACAAGCACAGTGGTCTCTAATAAGGCTTGGTGCAGGGCATGGTCACAAGGGTAAACCCCAGCAGGATCAGAGAGTTTTAGTCTCTCTGATGAGTCACAGCATGAGGCATAGTCAAATCTGGCTTATCTTCTTTTTGAGCCAAAATAAGGTCTGTATCTGCCAACTATTGTCATTGGTGTGTTTTGTTTCCAGGAAATCAGTAATATACCTGGCATTTGAAAACATCTACTTAATTAAAGGCATAAGTCTTTTAAAATATTAGTGTGGAAGAGTAGAAAGCATACCCCACTAGGATGCCAGAGAACTAGGTTCTATCCAATAGAATGGGAAATGGTTTCATATCTAGTCTAGTTTGTCGAGTTAAGAAAGACTTTTGAGTCAGGGTCAAGCTCACTGGGAAAGAGGGCTGGGGGTAAATCAGTGACATCTTCTGTGTGTATGGGATGGGGAATTGGTGGTTTATACCATGTATTTGCCATCCCTATTCTAGTCCCTCCTTTCTTCTCCCACTATTAACTTCATGACTTTGTGCAAGCTGATTCAGTATCTTAACACCTTTATAGAAAAAATGGTGATAATGCCACCTTATTTATCTAAAGGCAGAGTGGATAGACCAGCTGATTTCTTGAAACCTTTTTCAGCTATGAGGTTTAAGATACTATTTTCCACTATCAATCTTAGCAGTGGCTGGACTTTACTGGGGTTAGCCATTGGTGACTTTAATGATGATAAGGCTTTTAAATGATTCTGCTCTAAGTCAAAGAGACGAACAATATATTAATTCTTTTTTCATATCTGAAGAATACTGAGGCATCTGTTAAATAGCTAAATTAATTATAGCCTTTGATCCCTACTGGGGTCAGTGAAAATTGTTTAGGAAAGCATAGGAATGGAGGGTAGCATTCTAAATACCTATGCAGATAACTGAGTCTTAAAGAAATAACATTGTGAGAAAATGAATTAGTTAACCTTATTATAGCCTTGCCTTGAGAAAAAACAGAGATGTCTCCTCTATGTGAAATGTTCAATGAAGAACACTTCTCACTAATTTCAATACCCATGCTCCATGCAATAAATACAAAATAGGTTCAGAATTGCATATCATAGATCTTTGTCTTACCTGGGATCACACAGAAATTTGGTTTTCTCTCCTTCTTCTCTCCAGATAAGCCATTCTCGGAAAGAAGGATGTACAAACATACGAGTCATGTCTCTGCGCTTGATTAGGAACATGGATAGGTTCTCCATTCTCTGCTGAAAATCCTCCCATTCTAGTGTGCCTTCAATGCTACCAGCATTGATGGCCTGGAAGATATGCTCATCAGTCAGTGGGTGGAGAGAGGCCACTGCCACATTCAGGAGAGGCATTACCCGGTCAAAGGAAGACTGGGTTGGGAACCTCATATTGCACTGGAGTAAATAAACCTCTGAGAGCGAAACAGGAACTACTTTGTAGCTAGAGCTCTTTAACACTAGATAGCCTTTTTCTATGAGGTCAAATGTGAGTTTCAGGTATAGATAGGACCCTTGACTGAGGGTCTTGAGATGAGAACTGAGTTTGCCAAAGGTAGTATTATCCATTTTGCCATTTAGTGAAATGTTATTCTGGATCTCTGAGCTGCTGTGTATCCGGTGCAGGATGTAAGCCTGCAGGTCCTGGTCTATGGCTTCATTCTCTTCTAGTCGATCCAAAAAAATCCTATGGAAAGGCAGCAGCTTGGTAATTTCCTAAAACAGATGGAGAGAGAGAGACAGACAGATAGACCTTCAGTTTTCCCTAACTCTCGTGATAAACTATGATGTCCACCAATTTATTCTGAACTTCTGAATGGCCAAAGAAAAGAGGAAAACATGATCAAGTATTAGTATCCATAAATTAAAACAAATCAGTTGCATGGGAGGGACACAACTTTTCCTAATATTGAGACTAAGGTAATTTTTTATGGGGCTTTGTAATGGGTACTTTAGGAGTGATTTCATGGTCAATATTCTTTTCTAAAATAAAAAGAAAATGGAGTGCTATATAACTCTTTTGTTGTAATTTTTCTCAGTGTAAACAAAGGCATGACACCAAAGTACAATTCTGTAAGAAAAATGTATAAGGATTTAAAGAATGCCATAGAAAAACATGGCTTACTACCTCTCCGAATAAAATGACTACATTTTAAATGTAGTTCTGGAGATGTCTTAGCTGAAAGGGAGGCTTCTAATAGTAGGAAGCTTGGCACCTTGATGATCTGCTTGGAAATTACATTGGGGGAAGGTGATAGGGCTTTGTGATGACTCATATACTAGATTCCATCCTTTCTTATTTACTTATGGACTTTCCTCCTGTAAGTACCCATTCTCTTTCTGGCATCAATTTCTTCTCAGATCACATAGACATGAACCCCATATTCCTCCCTCCAGCTACTACTCTATATCTCTGTTCCTATTTTTAGCAAAACTTCACAGATGAATTTTCTCTACTTGCTATTTCTAACTCCTCTCTTCCCATTCTCGCCTCCATTTGTTCCAATCAGGGTTCACCCACAACACTTTACTGAAATGGTTTCTTGTGAAGGTTATCAGTAATCTTCATCTTGCCAAATCCAATAATCAAGTTTTAGTTCTAATCTTCCTGAACCTCTCAGCAGTGTTTGACACAGCTGATCATACCTTTCTGTACTTTTTTTTTTTTGAGGGAGTCACTTTCTGTAGTTTGCTTCCATAGCATGTCCCCCTCATTTCCGTCTGAGCACATTTGCCACTCCTATCTAGACTTTTATGCTGGCTCCTCTTTCATTTCCCAACCTATCCAGGGCTCAGGTCTCTAATCTTTTCTCTTCTCCAGCCATTCTTCTTCCCTAAAACAGTTTATTTAGTCCCATCTATATGTGGATATCACCTATATGTGGATGATGCCTAACTTTGTTTCCAGCTTAGTTATCTCCCCTGAGTTCCCATCTTACATCTCTGTCTACTGAACATTTACACTAGGATGTTTCATAGACAAACCTAATGTGACCAAATCAGAACTACTAAATTCTGTCCCCAACCACAAAACTTTCCCTGTGTCAATAAATGGCACTTCCATTGACTCTATGACCAAATCCTAGGAACTATCTGTGATCTTTCTCTTTTCCTCAAATCATCATTCACCCATTTGCTCACCAAAAACCAGGGATTCATTCCTGAATCTTCTCTTTTGCTCACACTCACATTCAGCCTATCACCACGTCCTTTTACTTGCCTTCAAAATATAGTTCAAATATGACCACTTCACATGGTCTCTGCCATTACCACTCTAGTCTAAGTCACCATCATCTTTCACTTGTACTCTGCTTCCATTCTTGATACCCTATAATTTATTATCTAGACAACCAGCAGAGATTTTTTTAAAAGGTATATCAGATCTCATCACTTAATAAGGCTCCCTGGAGGGACCTTTCCTACCTACTCTATCTAAAACAACTACTATCTCCATTTATCCCTTTACCTATTTTATTTTCCTTCATAGCACTTAACACTACCTATAATTTTAGTATATGTTTAACTTTTTACTTATTTATTGCTTGTGTTCCTTACTAGACTATAAACTTTATGAGGGCAGGAATATTGTCTGTCTTGTTCATTGTTGAGTTCCCAGGTCCTAGAACAGTGCTTGAAATACTCTTAAGTACTTAAAAAATGTGGAAATAATGAATGATCAAATGTGACAGTTCCTTTTTTAAAACTTATGAATTATTTCACTGTCAGAACTGAGAGAAAATAATTTTTAAAAATTCTTAGTTGAAGTGAAGGGAGTATGTGGCAAGTTACTGCAGGTCCTATCCATGAAGACACTGAAATTTGGACTTTGTAGACTAATGTGTATGGAACTTTTTCTGTTTTTTTGGCATAGCTGAAAAATTAAAGTCATCTGCTCTACCCAGATATACTTAAAATTTCTTTTGAGATTGCACATGACATTATGTGAAAACATGTATGAGGATAACATCTCCTACGCATACATTTGGTAAAAGTAGTCAGAGATGGTGTTCCTGGAGGTTTCTTTTACCCATCCTTCATCTTTAACAACCAAGCTACTCACCAATAATGATAGGTTATATAATTTTTTAGTTGTAAAGATACATTGATGGTGATTCATCCGCATTCTTTAACTCAAACTACCTTGAGATTGGTAATAAACATATGTGAGGTGGTGGATAGGATTAGAAATATAGTTTCTGATCATGGAAAGCAGTAAAGCTAATTGGTCAATATATAGGAATAACACTAAATGCTCAGGAGAAGGGAAAAGAAGGGACTTAAATGCACAGACTATTTTCTGTGCAGTAGTACTTATTATAAGGGGGTTGCATGAAAATAGTGGGATGGGTATATGATGTAAAACAGAAAAAAGGGTGAAAAACACTGTTCCAAACCAAGTGTGAATATGTAAAAGAATGGGAGATACCAATTCAGCTACAAAGAGAATCGTGGAGAAGGTGGAGTTATTTATTTTTAGTCCATATATTTTTACAGGCTCATCCCACATTCCTGGTCCTCCTTCTAGGCCATTAAGTGACCTGTGAGTGAGCAGGGAAGGTAATTAGAAAAAAACCCACTTATTTCCCAGTTGTAGTAAATTTAATCTAAGGCCCTAGTATTGCCCACATTTGTTAGAGGAGGGTATATACAGAAGAAAAGTCCACCTTCATGCTACAGGAAGTTGTTCAAGTAGAAGCAGATGGAGGAATGATAAAATGTGACTCTAGACTGTAGACTGAACTGAATTTTGCATGGCATTAAATGATAAAAGTGAAACAAAAGTCAAAGTGTTAGAGACTTTCTTTGCACTGTTGTCCTCAGGGGAGTCTAGAAAAATGGACTTTCTTTTCATGTTATTTTGAGGGACATTTTATCAAACCTCATCCAAGGCAATGGGAATGGGGATCTGGGAGTCACAGAGAATGTTCTTTCTAGATTATATCTCCTACTCTCAAAATACAACAATTCTTTGAGAATTATTATTGCTAATGCTCTAAGATATGGCAGAGGTTTAGAAAGCATTGTCACACGGGAATTGTGACCTCGAACTTTTTCAGTTTACGTCCTTTCTAAGGGAAATAATTTATGGGTTAAAAGCAAACAAACACATACCTGTAAACTGGTCCTAACTGTTACAATTAGTTTGAGCCAAGAAGGAAATTTTCCAATCATTTTACTCAGAAATGATACAATTGTATCCCCATAATCCGGTTTGTGAAATTCTGCTTCATTTAATCCATCAATTAAAATGATGAAATCTTCATCTGGGATTTTTCTCTCTGAGATAGAAAGAAACAAATTACTTAATAATTACCAAGTGGATAAGTTCTTATTGGGTCTCTGATCACATATCTGTTTGGAAAAAAAAATTAGAAAAGCCCTCTCATGTGTTTATCGAATGCTCAGGGTATATAATTAATATTATAAAGCCATGGAATAATTCATTTAGTATATTCATTTTGCTTTTCATCAGATGTGAAAGCTTTTGTCACGTATGAGTATATATATCATCATTTTCAGAAATCCCCACATTAACAGTTGTGAGACAGCCTGAACACTGGAGTTATGAAAATTTGCACATGGAAATTCATTTTTCTGTTACACATGGAAAAGTGAATAGAATGTGTTCTGGGTTTTTTTTTTTTTTTATCTCATAGCATTAAAGAGAATAGTATATATTCTTATGGGAATTTCCAAAAAAAGGTCTAATTTAAAGTCTAAAGTAGTATTTAGGACTACATGTGAATGTGTAGTGGGAAGGAAGGGATGGAGGAACAGAGAAAAGGAATCCCAGCCAAACAGATAGACCTGAACAAGGCAGGCTAGATCCCAAGGTCTTAGTAGCTTCCTAGACCTGAGGTCCCCAACCCTCAGGCCATAGACCGATACTAGTCTATGGCCTATCAGGAACTGGGCCGTGCAGCACAAAGTGAGTGGTGGGCTAGCAAGGGAAGCTTCATCTGTATTTACAGCTGCTCCCCATTGCTCATATCACCGCAAAAGCTCCACGTCCTGTCAGATCAGCGGCAGCATTAGATTCTCATAGGAGTGTGAACCCTACTGTAAACTGTGCATGTGAGGGACCTAGGTTGCATGCTCCATATGAGAATCTAAGGCCAGATGATCTGAGGTGGAGCTAAGGCGGTGATGCTAGTGCTGGGGAGCAGCGTAAATACAGATGAAGTTTCGCTCCCGCTGCTCACCTCCTGCTGTGTGGCCCAGGTTCCTAACAGGCCATGGACCCCCATGCCTAGAGGTGGGGACTGCAGTTCTAAAGGGAAGAAAGCAGAGGGAAGAGCATAAAAATCACTGGATACTTGAAGTGAGAAATAGGTTTTATCTGAGGAGGAAAAAGAAGATGGAGCTGGGGACACAAGAAAAAGTCTGTGGACTTCTGTACAAGATTGGCTGTTCGTGCCTATAAAAGACAAGATCAACTGAAACTGTACATATTATTTTGGTTTCACAATCAAAAATATACAGATCTTTTGCAATGATTAATAAGCCTTTATATTTTCTCCCTAAACACAAGGTTTATATAAAGGAATTTAATTTCAATATCCTGAATACTACAAGTCAGTTCTCGAATTATGAAGAGTTTTAACTATTACTTTCATTTGGCAACTTTTTAGGCAGAGAAATGAACTATGGATTCCAGCTAAAACTGTTAACAATGATTATTAATGAAATGGCATTCTAGATGATACAGCACTAAGAAAATACAATATTGCTCTAGGGAGTCCAAAGTATTAAGAATAGCCAGGTGTGGTGGTAGGCACCTGCAACCCCAGATACTTGGGAAGCTGAGGTGGGACAATTCTTTGAGCCCAGGAGTTCAAGACCAGCCTAAGCAACACAGTGAGATCTTGTCTCTAAAAACAAAACCAAAACCAACCAACCAACAAACAAATGAATGAAAGTATTAAGGAAGAGTTAAGGAAGAGAGAGGAGCTGCTTGGAACTAACTAGGATTTACCCAAGCCCATTTACTAAATTCTTTAATTTCACTTTGCAATGTTTTCACTGTGCTTTCACTATGGAGCTCTTACACATCTTTTAAAAAATTTATTCTTAAGTAATATAAATATGTTTTTTTGATGCTACTGAAAACAGCCAGGTGTTACTTGAATGGCTGAGGTTGGGGGCTAGAAGTTGGAATCACTTGGAAGCTTCCTCAATGATATGTTTGGCATCATCTGGAACGACTTGAAGAAGACTGGGGCAGTTGCTTGGACTCTCCATATAGTTTGTACTTCTCCACAGCATGGTGTACTTAGGACAGTCAGACTTCTCACATGGCAACACATGCCTCCAAATGCAAGTGTTTTAGTGGACAAGATGGAAACTGCATAGCTATTTATGATCTAGCCTCAGATGTCCCATAGCATCACTTTGTAGTCTACTGGTTAAAGCAGGCACAAGCCTTCCCAGACATAAGGGGAGGAGACACAGACCTTAACTCTCAATGGAAGTAATGCCAAAGAATTTGCAGCCATGTTTTAAACACAGGGTACATAAGGATAAAAATGAATAATAAGGTTGAAAAGTAGCTTAAATCCTGGCCATCAAGTATCTTAACTATTAGGTTAAGGAGCTAGAAGTTAATTCAGTAGGCAATAAGGAATCATTGGATTCTGAACTGGGAAATTATGTGATCAGAGAAATGCTTTATGAAACTTTATCTGGAAGACTGGAGAGACTGGAGAGAGCTCCCTGACCAGGCATGCCATGAATGGGTTAGAGGTGTGCTTAAAATTCAGCCCTCAGGGCATCTGAGGCCTCATACAGCTGTAGCCACAGGGCTAGTCATGTTCAGCCATGAAGAGTCATACATTTTTATCCTAGTATGCTATACAAATTTTTATAATTTTCTAAGTGTGTTATGATGTGAAAGAAACACTAAACCAGAGAACCACATAAGACCAGGAAGGGGTCATAATATAGATATGACATCATGGGCAGTTGAATAGCTCTTGGGATAATAATGGTAGAAATAAATGAGATGGATGTGAGAAACATCATGAAGGAAGAATTAACAGGTTTTAGAGATTGACTGACTGTACGGGAAATGTGCTTAGCAATACTTGTGGAGAAACTCCAAGGTTTAAACAGGTTTAGGGTATAGTCAAGGTAACAGGTAGTAGAGATAGAGAAAGAGGTCATCAGAGAAAAAAGAGAAATTTTGATATCCAAATAACCAGCATGGAAGCTGAAATAACTGCAGAGGATGGTCCTGAGAAATTACAATGACCTTTATCTTATAAGTACTTCTAAAACCCTTGAGAAAGGTATATAAGTCTCTCAGGAATAAGCATGATTGCTCAGGAAACTCATGCGTATTCAAACCCTTTTTGGATTCCAGCACTGAGAAACATTGTTAAGGGTATGGGGCAGAAAGACTTATGAAGGTATGCACCATCTTTAGGGAAATGGTTGCACTTAGGCCACAGCCGACACTGGAATTGCAGAAGAAAAAGGGAGGAAAGCCATGAATGAGAGTGGGAGATGGATTCCATTTAATTTTTCCACTTTTTAAAAATAATAGCTTTCCTAAGATATAATTTATGTACCATAAAATATCCTTATACCTTGGAAATATCTTCTAGAGTATAGAATTAAGTGATTTCTAGTACATACACAGGCTTGTGCAATCCTGGATGCCATTCCACTTTACCTGAACTGATGTGGTAATACATATTATGTAAAGACTGGGGAGATTTCTAAGCATAGAAACTCCACAACACTGAGTTGGAGCCATAACTTTACTGACTTATTTGAACTCCACAGAAAGGACTGAAAGCTCTGCTACCTTTAGTCCAAAAAAAAAAATGTATTATATCTAGAAATGAGAATGAGAATTTATATAAAGAAAGGAGGAAGTGGCAGTTAATGCAGGAATTTGGTTTTTTTTCCCCCTAAGCAAAATCTTTTATCTGTTAACTGTATCCTACAGGACATTTAGTTTTGGCAATGTGATAAAAACAATCATTTCTTTAGCATGACCGAGATGACATTGAGCTCCAAGGCCTCCATCTTTCACCTCCTTTGAACCTTATCTGTACCTTTGTGGAGATTCTCCAGGGGCTCCAGGACTCCCCTCCTGAAGGAGGCCATCGGGTCTTGAACACAGGACCGCAGGCTCAGCATGCTCTGCAGATGAGGCTCTCGAAGAAGTTGCTCCCGATAAGCTGTCAGCTGAGGTGAGCGGCAGAGCAGGGCAGCAACATTGTGGACAAATTCTGGTACCAGGCAGGTGTAGGCATTATCTGCTTGGCAATAGTGATAGGCAACCACCTACAAAAGAAAGGTGAGAATACAAACAGGCTTATCAGCAGCAAGAGCAATAGCTATGGTTATTATATGATCATTCTTAATACTGTCTTTTTTCTTTTTTTTTGAGACAGGGTCTTGCTCTGTTACCTGGGCTAGAGTGCAGTGACATCATCATAGCTCACTGCAACCTCAGATATCTGGGCTCAAGTGATCCTCCTGCCTTAGCCTCCCAAGTAGTGGGGACCACAGGCATGCACCACCACACCCGGCTAATTTTTGTAGAGGTGGAGTCTTACTCTTGCGCAGGCTGATAGCGAACTCCTGGCCTCAAGCAATACTCCTTCCTCAGCCTTCCAAAGTGCTAGGATTACAGGCGTGAGCCACTGCGCCTCACCAATATGGTCTTTTATCTCTCCATTCCTCAGCTTTTCAAGTAAATATAAAAGTTGCTAACTGAGAAATTGCCTGATTTATGTAAGATCAGAAATTTGAAATACTATTTCTATTGTATACGTATGATATTACAACCCAGAATTAAAATTTGTAAGTAAAAATTGAGTTTTCCCTCTGGATTATAAAAAATATGAAGCAAGCCTGACAATGAAGATTTACATTAACACTGCTAAGATTTATTTAGCTTGGAGCAGTATAGGAGAGAGTCTAAACTTGTAACAAAACATTAGGAATAAAATATTCAGAGAAAAATCAAGTTAGTCTCAACAAATACATATGCTTTCATCATATTCTTGATTACAGTTGTATTATAAACTAAGCCTTATAAAAATAAAATAATTCAGATTTTAAAATCAGCATAAAATGTTTTCTGAGCACCCAGAGACAGAATATCAGAATCAGAATTACACAAAAGGAAGAAGGAAAGGGGTGAGATTTTGTTAGATAGAGGTCTTAAATTCAAAGAACTTAGAAAATTTATGAGTCTTAAATACTGTCTAGGGACTGGGCTGTCTGGCTAGAACTTGAAGTTTTAGGCTGTTTTTTTTGTTTCTGCATAGTGCTCACTTCATATATCTTCTCATTGTTTTCTTTGCCTCAAGGGCAAGTACAGAGGGTAATTTTAATCTAGAACACTGTACTGGCTCATTACTACCCAGAAAAGTGATGGAATTGTGTAGAAAGTATGAAAATGTCAGGGGACATTCAGCTTGAATGTATGGAAAGCACCTGGCCCGGTCCTCAGCACATAGTAAGTACCCAGTAACATCAGCTGACAGTGCCATTACCATCATCATCATCTTTATCTTCCATATCCTCACCATCATCATTACGGTCCTTAAGGATCTGTTACTCTATCTTTTTTTAGCTACTAGCTTTGTGCCTATGGGCATCTCAAATTTGTCTTAGGGGCATTGATGGATATACAACTGGGATTTGAGCTCTTCAGTCATCTCTAGAGAACAGTCATCCGCTAAAGAGTTCCACTTAATCTATGGGTATGGTCATCCTAGCTCTTGTAACACATGCTGAAAATGTCAATTTTTTTTTAAAACACCTAAAACCATTCTCAGTAAACATAAAAAGAAAAATCAAACTACACAGGAAATATCACCACATAAAGTTGAAGATAGGAACTGCTTGTGAGTGAAGCAATGAAATCTGAGTACAATATGGAAACTGAAAATCAGAGGTTGAATTTTTAAAATCTCCACTCTTTTCTTTAGATAAATCAGTCATTGCTTTATTATTTACCTTAAACATAATGTAAGGAATCCAAAGAGAAAACTAGTCAACAACTGATCTGTCCTCTCCATGAACAGTGAATGTCAATGGTTATGTCTACATGGCTACAAATCTCCACTTGATAAAAAGCAAACAATAAACCTCTGAATCAGTATGAATTTTCATTATATTTCCCTTCAACTGATTCCACATGTTGAGGCTAAGAAGAGCTGAACAAATCAACTATAACTTACCTTTTACTTAAAGTAACAGGGTAACATTTTAATGACAAAAATTCTGAAATTTAGAAAAAGGGTTCTTTTACTCATTTCATTAAAAATCATCTGTGCTCTTGGCTGAATAAAGTTTCTTCTAACAAAGGTCAATGCTCCAGTTGTACCTTCTGTGGCTGCCTTTCTTACTTTTCATTTAAAATTCTTCTTTGGCATTCCAAATATAAAGTCTTGATTCCTTTGCAGAATTCAGGTAGAAAAACCATTCAACAACTTCACTAGATTTGTTCTGTGGCTCAAAATAGGTTATTTACTAGACATTTCAAAGTAGATATGTAGTATGTATATATACATACAATCTGTCAACAACTTTTGGTACTTCCCCCAAATTTTCTATTAATATTACCTACAACAAAAAGTCTGGAGATGTAGGTTTTTTTTTCTTCACTCTCTTATTGTACTAACGCTCAGTGACAAATACTGCATCATTCCCCTCATTGTTGAAGAAGTCATCATGTCCACTCATAGTCACTATTATTACAACTTCTTGGAAATGGTTCAGGATTAGTCTACTCCCAATAATTCAGCAAGTAAACCTTTTTCTTTGGTGAATTCTTGTCTCTCAAAATGACCTGTCTAAATTTTATTTTTAGTAATATCTTTCTTACATTATTAATTTTTCATCTCAGGTCTTCCTTATGTTAAATCTCTGAACTTTTTGTTAAAACAATTTTATCCAGAGTATATCTGGTATGACCAGAATTGCATTAATTCTTCAGAAGAAGATAGCAAGTAAATTTTAGGTTAGCCTTATGAGGGAAGAAGGAAAAGGGCAGACCTGTAGGCTATATAGACAAAGAAAAGACTGGAGGTCAGTCTAGCCTTATATATAAAATCTTTTGATTTAATGTTGTATCCAAGGAATGACAAAACTCATCATAAATCTCATCAAAGGGATTAAGTGGCAGCAAATCTGTCAAGCTTCTGTTAAAAGTCATGGGCCTTCACTTTCCACAGACCATTTTCTACTTCAAATGAATAATCTGTGACAGTATTAAGCCAGTCTCACATAAATAAAAGGCAGTTTTGAATATCTGAAATTCCTTTGGACATAAAAATCTAATTCACATACTGACTGGTATTTACATCATTTAAACAAACTACAATGTTACAACTGTCCTTCCCTCAGGTCTGCCCTTACACTCTTATTCCTTGCCTCCTTTTTAACGCTTCTGAGAACGTCTTATTCCTCACATCACCTGATCGATTTCCTAATCAGCACAACCCTTCCAACTCTTAAGTTTGCTTTTTACTAAGCTTTTTAGTTTAATCAAATCCCATTTATTAGTTTTTGTTGTTGCCATGATTGCCAGTGGGGTGTTTTTCATAAATTCTTTGCCTATGCCAAGAGTTTTCCCTACATTTTCCTGCAGAATTCTTATGATTTCATGCCTTAGATCTAAGTCTTTTGTCCATTTTGAATTAATTTTTGTGAGTGCTGAGAAGCAGGGGTCCTGTTTCATTCTTCTGCATGTGGCTATCTGATTTCCCAGCACCATTTCTTGAATAGGGCTTCTTTTCCCCAGTGTACATTGTTGTCTGCTTTGTCAAAGATCAGTTGGGTGTAGGGAGATGGTTTTATATCTGGGTTCTCTGTTCTGTTCCATTGGTCTATGTCTCTATTTTTGTACCAATAGCATGCTGTTTTGGTTACTATGGCCTTGTAGTATAGTTTGAAGTTTGGTAATGTGATGCCTCCAGATTTGTTCTTTTTGCTTAAGATTGCTTTGGCTATTTGAGCTCTCTTCTGGTCACAAACAAAGCGTAGAATTATTTTTTCTAAATTTGTGAAGTATGACTTTGGTAACTTGATGGGGATGGTGTTGAACCTGTAAATCACTCTGGGTAGTATGGACATTTTAACAATGCTGATTCTACCTATCCATGAGCATGATATGTTTTTCCATTTGTTTGTATCCTCTACGATTTCTTTCCTCAGAGTTTTGTAGTTCTCCTTGTAGAGATCTATGACCTCCTTGGCTAAGTATATTCCTAGATATTTTAGTTTTTTATAGCCACTGTGAATGATATTGAGACTTTGACTTGACTCTCAGCTTGATTATTAATATTAGTATATAGAAATGCTGATTTATGTACATTTATGTTGTTGATTTTGTATCCTGAGACTTTGCTGAATTTATTAATAGTTATCAATTCCAGGAGACTCTTGGTGGAATCTTCGGGGTTTTCTAGATACAAGATCATATCATCAGCAAAGAGTGATAGTGTGACCTCCTCTTTCCCAGTTTGGATACCTTAATATTCTTCTCTTGCCTGATTGCCCTGGCTAGGACTTCCAGCACTATGTTGAATAGGAGTGGTGACAATGGGCATCCTTGTCTTGTTCCGGTTCTTAAGGGGAATGCTTTCAACTTTTCCACATTCAGTATGACATTGGCTGTGGGTCTGTCATATGTGGCTTTTATAATTCTGAGATATGTTCCTTCTATGCCTAGTTTGTTGAGGGGTTTTATCATGAGCGGGTGCTGGATTTTGTTGAATGTTTTCCCTGAATATATTGAGAGGATCATTTCATTTTTTGTTGTGTCCTTACCTGGCTTTGGTATTAAGGTGATACTGGCTTCATAGAATGAGTTGGGGAGGATTCCCTCCTCGGTGTTATGGAATAATTTCTGCAGTATGGGTACCAGTTCTTCTTTGTAGGTCTGGTAGAATTTGGCTGTGAATCTGTCTGCACCTAACACAGGAACTCCCAGGGTATTTTTTGTTGGAAGACTTTTTATTACTGCTTCAATCTTACCATTTATTATTGGTCTGTTCAGGAGTTCTATTTCTTCCTGACTGAGCTCAGGATGGCTTTAGCTGCTGCCTGATCCCCCCAATCCTATTGCCTGGTGCAACGACTCTGCACAGACTCCAGGCAGGTCTCCAGTCTGACCAGATAGAGGTCTGTGGTGGTAGAGGGAGCTGTCTCACAACTCACACAGTGCCAGTAGGATGAGCATGGTGCCCCAGCGCTTTATCCTCCTATTCTTCCCCACGTGTTCTCTGATCTTGTTATATACATATTGCCCTGACACCTTTTTCCCCCCCCCCACTGTGTCACATGTTGCTTCTCTGTGATTTCACAATGTTGGTTCAGAGAAGAGTGATCCGTATGTAGGCAGCTGCCTGCATTTTTCACTTCTTTCCTTGGAGGTGGCATGCTTGCAAGGCTGCTTCTAGTCCGCCATTTTTTAAAGTCCCAAATTGCTGGATTTAAGCATTATCTGATTTTTCTATGTGCATACATTACTTTGAGAAAAATAGAAATTTCAAACCCAAACATATAAAGAATATTACAGACAGTATAGTACAGCAGGTAGAGTTTTGATTTAGGAATGAAAATGTAAAACTA
The DNA here is from genome assembly GCF_020740605.2 of Lemur catta. Taxonomy (NCBI): domain Eukaryota; kingdom Metazoa; phylum Chordata; class Mammalia; order Primates; family Lemuridae; genus Lemur; species Lemur catta. The sequence continues at coordinate 43,746,312 of NC_059142.1, read as the reverse complement.
TTGATTACTTATACTGTGACATTGGGTAAATCATATCACTTCTTTGAGTTTCAACTTCCTTGTCTATTCACTATAAGACTTTACTTCTAAGGGTCTCTCCAGCTCTAAGGCTCTGATCCAATCATAATATTCTTCTAGGAATAGCAAAGAAAGAGAAACTTTTCTATGTGTGCTCCTGGTATATCTTTACATATTTCTGTTCACTTAGCCAAGGGTCTCCCTACCTTTGTCTCCTTAACGTTAAAATGGAACTAGCATGTTCACAACTTGGGAATCCTATTGTACCTGTGAAGCTAGTCTTCGCATAGCCTCCTCCTGCCGCCTGCGCATTTCTGGTGTTCCTGGGCAGCTTCCACTGGTGATAGATGAGTGGGCTGACGGTGGCTGTGTGAGTGGCAGCTCTCTGTTGGCATCCACATCTGGATTAAAAAGATGAGATGTTTGCATCAGATAATCATAAAACTCTGAATTAAAGGAAGATTAAATTCCATTTGTTTTATACCCAACAATTCTAGTCTTACGTATATATCCAAAAGAAATAAAAACACATGTCCACACAAAAACTTGTACATAAGTGTTCACAGAAGCATGATTCATCATAGCCAAAAAGTGGAAACAACCCGAAGTCCATTAGCTGATGAATGGATAAATGTGGTATGGATCCACATAAAGGATCCATTGTTTATACTCAACAATAAAAAGAAATCAGACACTGATACATGTTACAACATGTAATTGTTGCAGCTAAGTCAAAGAAGTCAGTCAAAAAAAGATCACATAGTATAAGATTCTATTTATATAAAATTCCCAGAATAGGGAAATCCATAGAAACGGGAAGTAATTAATGGTTACCTAGGGCTGAAGAGAGGGGTAAGGGAGAGAATGGGGATTAACTGGTAATAGGCATGGGTTTCTTTTACAGGGACAAAAAGGATCTAAAATTAGATTATGGTGATTGTTGTACAATCCTGTGAATTATACTAAAGATACTGAACGCTTTAAATGGGTGAATTGTATAGTATTTGAATTATAGCTCAATAAAGCTATTTAAAATTTGTTTAAAAAATCCATTTGTTCCTGTTATTTAAAATAAATAACATTCTATTTCTTACCTAGGACTAGAAATTATAGACTACATTTATGAATAAGATTATACTTTAAAAATGGGTACCAAAATATTTGATGTTGCTATTTGATGGCCAATAGCTATTGAAAAGAAAGCAGAATAGGGGAAGGTAGACCTCATTTAATTCTCTACCAGAACGAGTGAATTTAGACTTCTTCCATCCAACTGGTGGAATAAATTCCTTGAGTTCTGAATAATTGCAGGGGGGTGAGCATGGGAGACGGCAGTGAAAAAAGCCTACAGAAATGTATGACATTTTGAGTTGAGGTAAAGTTCAGTGATTGCCACTGTATTATTTCTGCTGTTCACTCCCTCTCCCCACTCCATTTCCCTTTATCTGGTATTTGATTTTGTGGGTAATTACTGTTTAAATAAGCTTTTCCCTTTTGAAGATGCCCTCCTTTTTGTCCGAATGTCTTACTTTCTGTTTGAAAAGAGAATAGTAGAAATCAGTTGATAGGTAGGCAGTAATCAATGTGCACAGCAAACTGGCAAAATGGACTTCTGAAATGAGCAGAGTAGGGAGGGTAGGGGTTACTTAACAGCTGTTTGGGGGCTCGGCAGTTATTGGCAGATGTCAAATCCAAATAATAAGTACATTGAAACTTTTAGTGATAGGAATATAAAGTTTTGTATTAGACAGGGCTTTCCTAACTATTGTACTGAGTATACTGTAGTTAATGTAACAATACATGGATTACACAACAGGTCTATTTTCACAAAATATTTTTGTTCTTAGGATGTGTGTGTTGTGGGGGGTGGGTGATGGTGGAGACCGATGGGGGAGTCAGGTTTGGGAAAGTAGGCGGAAAGCAGGATGACAGGCTAGTGCCTGCCTTGACAGCTTTTCTGTACCTTCCCAGGGAAATGACAAGGAGGGGGCGGGCTGAGGGGGGTGTTAAGTGTCTGTGGGAGAAGGAGAGCCAAGCAATGTGATACTGAGGCTAAACTGCTCACATCTTCCACAGCAGTACTGCTCAGCATGGAGGAGGCAGGGATAGAAGAAAGAACAGCAGATGACGTAGAGATAGAAGTTGGGAACTCTAATAATTTTCCATTTATTTTCATTATTACTACAACTATGTTATTGGTATCACTAAGGATTAAGAACACCAGTGAGATTCCAAATAAATTTATCCAAGCTTAATATAAGTTAAACTCTATAAAAAAATTAAGCCAACCCTTTATAAACAGATATCATTCTTATTTATTAATGAAAAAAAATTCTGTTGCTGCCAGTAACATATTCAGTGTCAGCTCATATAATAACAGATTTACGCCAAAAAATAGCTTACATTATATCAGTCACTTATTCTTGACCCTTTTTAAGGACTATTGGTTCTTTTAAGATGGTAGAGGTAGAATGTAGTTTGGACATCAACAGATTACAGCGAAAATTATTTTGTAGAAGGCAACAATGATTCTGAGTAATGCTGATAGATACATAACCACATACTCCAGCTCTCGACCCCCAATACCTTTTCAAGTTTTGAAAATTAACTATCAGGCCAAATCTACAGTCTTAACAATGGACATTTATCTCATGAATGGGAAGTGTCCCAGTGTTTTTAGAGACTCTTGGGAGACAGAAGGCAATGGACGTTAAAAAATAACTTAATGAACTACCTTTAAAGAATCTCTGTTTTGGGGAGCACATGGGCTGTTTTCTATTAATTCTTGCTCTCCCAGGCTTATGGGGAGATGACCAGATACCTTTGCTTTCTGAGAAAGCAGCTCTTCTTGCCCTTGGGATTTATCTTCTGTCATGCATGATTCTACCACTCTGTTATCTGCAACAGTGATACACAGAGGAGTCAGAAGGGACTATTAGCTATCTGGTTTTCTTGCTGACACACTCAAATAGCTAGCCTTTTGGACTACTCAGATAAGAAGTAGTTTGGTGTGATAGGTACTCAAAGGAAAATACTGGAATAGGTGTGGAAAGTTACTTTCAACCATGAAGATGTGTTCTTACAATCAAAATTTTAGTACACAAATAATTCTTAAAGATCAACTAGTTAAATATCATATTACTTCATTTTAGAGATGAGAAAAATGAGGTGTAAAGAATTAAATAGAATTCTCAAGTTCACAAAGTATAGTCAATTTGAGTGTTGGGGCACAATCCTTGGGCTCTTGATTTCCACAATACTATGCCAATCAACCTCCTAAGAGCTTCGTTTAAGAACTAAGCATGGTATTCCTCTTAAGCAAATAATTCTCCTATACCTCTACCAATTCTTACCATATCCCAGTAAAGAGAGTATTTTGATTCAACCAATTTTCTTCCTAGACACTAGTTTTTCTCCACATGTTAAATATCCATAGGGTTACCAGAGGCAATCTGCCTCCTTAATGATATAGGGCTGCTAACCAGTTTCAATAAGAAGCCAAGATATTTGGAGGCTATTCAGTGAGTTCCTGTTAAGTTTATAGCACTGTGCTAGACCTTGATCTCAAATAAACCATTTCTGGTGGCTACTGTTTGAAAGTTTGTGGTGGGATAGTTGATTTTGACTAGCAGAGCAATAGTTTCTCTTTTTTGTTCTCTTATAACTAACAGAAACCAGCTAGACTGGTTCTATACATATAATATGTTGAGGAAGAACATGTATCCATTTCCATTTATTTTCTTTACTTGAGTGAGTTTCACCAATAAGGAGAGGCAGCACAGCAAAATGAATAAGAGAATGGCCTCTGAAGCCAGACAGCTCAGTTTTAACATTTACTGGCGGTCAAACCTGGGAGAACCTATTTAACCTCTCTGAGCCTCAGATTACTTACCTGTGAAATGAAGACAATTTCACTGAGCTGATAAGAGGACTGGATGATTAATATTTGTAAAGAGCATAGAGAGCGTCTGGCACACAGCACCATATGAGTTTTAAAAATAATAAGATCCTGGTGGTGATCATTAAGCAGCACCCTGCTTGTGATGAAAGAAGCCTGAATACATATGAGAGCTCAGCATTTTTTCATAAAGAATCAGGAGAAATCTTTCTTTTTTTTTTTTTGAGACAGAGTCTCACTGTGTTGCCCGGGCTAGAGTGAGTGCCATGGCGTCAGCCTAGCTCACAGCAACCTCAAACTCCTGGGCTTAAGCGATCCTACTGCCTCAGCCTCCTGAGTAGCTGGGACTACAGGCATGCGCCACCATGCCCGGCTCATTTTTTCTATATATATTTTAGTTGGCCAGATAATTTCTTTCTATTTTTAGTAAAGACGGGGTCTCGCTCTTGCTCAGGCTGGTCTCGAACTCCTGACCTCAAGCGATCCACCCGCCTCGGCCTCCCAGAGTGCTAGGATTACAGGCGTGAGCCACCGCGCCCGGCCAGGAGAAATCTTTCAAGGACACAATGGAGTTCAAGTCCAAGCAGGGCAACACTGACGTCAACAACAAAGAAATGAAGGACACAAACAGACTGTGTTGGCAAGTAACAAGAAGAATCAGGCATGGGCTGAGCAAAATTCAACAGTGATGGATGCAAATGGCTCTATGGGCAATTGCTGTAGTCATTAAACAAAGGATAGACCAGCAGCCACACAGCAACAGGGAGGAGTCAAAAATTTATTTGACTTTATTTGACAAGAAAGGTTTTTTCAATCATGCGTAGGTCCCTGCTGGATATGTGGGTTAGATGTAAACAAAATATACATTCTTTTTCTCAACTCTGAATTAATAGTCCTCACGTGCAGGTCGGGTTTTGCAGATTAGAAAATAACAGGATATGTGACCTAATATGAATATGTCAGAAAAAATTTCAGAGCCAATAAAGCAGAGAGTTCTTTAAAGGGGAATACATACGTTTGGGCGAGGCATGTGGGCTATCTGAGGCGATCTGTCTCATCCTTGTACCATGACAGCTGAGGGCCACCAGTCGGGAGATGATGGCAGTTTTGCCGAACCCAATGTTTCCCACAATCACTACTCCTTGGTTCACGCTGGCATTAGAACTTTGAAGTTGAGCATCTATTTCATGGAAAACCCAATCCCGGCCAACAAACACGGACTCTGTTGTGATGCTGGGCACTTCAAAGAGCAGAGGCTTCAGGGAGATATCTGGAGGCCTATAAGGTGCAAAACGAACTGAAAAGAACAATAAGAGAATATAAAACTTAGGTCAAACTGTCAAACATGGAAAGAAATAGAGAAAAAATGCAGTGTGGCTTAGGAGATGGTACTCTGGGCTTATTCAGGAAATGATAAAACTCTGAATGTTGATCCTATACAGATAAGCAACACAGGTGAGCTAGAGCTATCTGACACTCTAGATGGCAGAACATAAACATTGATAACCGGTAATGATTTATTTACACTAACAGTCAGAAAGTCTGGGTAATATTCAAACTTATTTAACAATAATGATAGCCCAAGCACCAGCCATCAGTATGGACGCAAGAGTAGTGAATAACAAATGATTAACCTAAAAGTCTTCTGCTATGCCTGGGGATAAGCTTTTAATGGTTGTGCTGTGGGCAGCTGCAGGGGTGGAGTTCCTGGGGGAGAGGCCAGGCTGTGGAGGGGTATAGCTTTCAACAGCAGCCCTTTACAAAGCAGTAAGGATATATTTCAATATTTAATAATCAATACAGCTATACCAGTACAGTCCTGAAGAAAGCAACACAAAGTAAGGAGGCTTGTTTCTTTAAAAACACCAATGGGTATAGGATTCCTTTACATTCATAATAGTATTTAAAAAAATCTAGCAGGTGTATTATTAGGGGAAGCAAAGCCCTTAAAAGCTCTGATGGTTTGATTTTAAATATGTTAAGCAGTCAAGGAAGCAGAAACCAAGCTTTCCTTCAACACCTTTGTACCTGTACTGCTTGTATTCATGCCAATTAAAAAAATGAGTTTTGGCTTATATACATGTCTTGGGAATAGATCCTTATTGATTTTCTCAAGATTTTTTTTTTCCTGTGCTTATATAATTATGGGATGTGCTAAAGGCCAAGCCTGAGCTATACTTTCAACAGTTCTTTAAAAATGCAGAACTGATGTGACTTGGTTTCAAAGAAGATCAACCTTCTAAGTATACTGACAGTAAAAGGAAGTCCTGCCATCCTTATCTAGGTTAAGTGCCCTCTTAACTGTTCCCAGAATAGCTCTAAGATGTATTATTTTATCTGTCTGGAACCAGGTATTTAATTTCTGTATCTTTAATCTTAGCATAGTGCCTTGACATATAGTAGGTGCAATAAATGTTTACAAAAAGAATTAATTAAAAAAAGATATTATGCTCTAACCCCATTTATATTTTGGGGCACAAAAAAGGCCAGGAGTGGGAAGAGGATGGGACAAGGGAAAGGGAAATCATAAAGGGGGAAAATGAGATCATTTATGCTGCTTACATTACTCTAGAACATACTTAAAGTGCTTACACATCGTAAAATGGGATCTAGCGATGGACACTTCCTTGAGAAAACACACATACCCACACATGCATGCATACATGTATACACTCTCATTTAAAACTGCCAGAAAGCCATTAGAATTACAACTGAGAATTTTAAAAAGGATAAAAATTCTAAAAGTAGTACAATTAATTAAAAATATAAAACCAAAATCTGACAACAGAAGCAAAGTTTCCTATATCAGTTTTAAAATGTCCACATTTGTCATTAAAAAAGGAGGGGGGAGGCTGTGCAAATATAGCTACATGGTCACTTACAATTTCCTGATTTCACATCCCTTTAGCAAAGTCTACTCTCAAAACCCATAAATTAAAGAATTCAGTAGGCCGGGTGCGGTGGCTCACGCCTGTAATCCTAGCTCTGGGAGGCCGAGGCGGGTGGATCGCTCGAGGTCAGGAGTTCGAGACCAGCCTGAGCAAGAGTGAGACCCCGTCTCTACTAAAAATAGAAAGAAATTATCTGGCCAACTAAAAATATATATACAAAAAAATTAGCCGGGCATGGTGGCTCATGCCTGTAGTCCCAGCTACTCGGGAGGCTGAGGCAGTAGGATCGCTTAAGCCCAGGAGTTTGAGGTTGCTGTGAGCTAGGCTGATGCCACGGCACTCACTCTAGCCCGGGTAACAAAGTGAGACTCTGTCTCAAAAAAAAAAAAAAAAAAAAAAAAAAAAAAAAAAAAAAAAAAAATTCAGTAAAAAGTCAGACTTTAATTTTCTTATGAATATTCTTTTTAATTCTAGTGTCTTATAGCTAATAGATTCTATTCTACTTTTCTTAAATATTATTTTATCGAGATATAATTCACATACCATAAAGTTCACTATTTTAAAGTACACAATTCAGCAGTTTTAGCATATTCACAAAATTGTGCAACCATCACCCTTATCTAATCCCTGAACATTTTCATTATCCCTCAAAGCAACCCCATACCTGTGAGCTGTCGCTCCTTATTCCTTCCTCCTCTCAGAGGAGGAAGAAACCAGAAATCTACTTTCTGTCTCTACAGACTTGTCTATTTTAGACATTTCATGTAAATGGAATTATATGGTATGTGGCCTTTTGTGTTTGGTCTCTTTCACTTAGTATAATGTTTTTCAGGTTCATCCATGTTGCAGAATGTACTAGGACTTCATTCTTTTTATTACTCAGTAATATTCCACTGTATGAATATATACCACGTTTGGTTATCTATTTATCAGCTGATAAACATTTGGGTTGTTTCTACTTTTTGGCTATTATGAATAATGGTGCTACAAACATTCATGTACAAGTTTTTCTGTGAACATACGTTTTCAATTCTCTTGACTATGTATCTAGGAGTGGAATTTCTGGTTCATATGGAAACTCTTATGTTTAACTTTTTGAGAAACTGCCAAACTATTTTCTCTATTTTACTTTTACTATTTTTTCATACAAGTAATATATATTCACTGTAGAAAACTTAGGAATATTAGATAAACAAAATAATAACTGCACTCCCATTAGCCAGAGAGAAACATTATTAACACATATTCTGAGTTTGGTCTGTACCATATACACCTATTTTAAAAACAAAAGATAGGATCATACAATACATACTGTTTCATAATCTGCTATTTTCACTTAGCAATATAATGAGAACATTTTTCTACATCACAAAACATAAACCTATATTATCATTTTTAATGTGTAGAATATACCATTATATGGCTAAATCATAATTTATGTAGCTAATATTTCGTTATTGGATATTTAGATTATTTTGGTTTTCCACTGTTATCACAGTGGAAACAGTTAACAATGCAATAGCCTTTCCTATGTGCTAGGAACTGTTTATAAGCATGTCAACCTGCACAACAGTCCTATGAAGTGGATAATATTGCTATTTCCATTTTATAGATGAAAAAACTAAGGCACAAAGAGATTACATTATTTGCCTAAGGTCTCTCCCTAGTCTGAATCTTATTCACTAGGCTCTGGTTCCTCCCATGAGAAGCAGCATTATAAGCAGTGGTACAATAAACTCCATTGTATATTCACCTTGCCACACATGCCTTATTTTCTTTAAACAAAATGCTAGAAGTAAAATTTCTGAGTTGATGGGTTGTGCTTTTGACACATTTTGCAAAATCGCTCTCCAGAAAGGTTATATTGGTTATGTGAGAATGACCACACTCCTTGCAATCTCACCATCACTGGGCAGTATTATTATTCTTAATTTTTGTTAATCTAGTGAGAACGGCATCTTGTTTTTAATATGTATTTTTGTGATTATGGAAGATAATTTTTCTTTACATGTTTGTTGGCTATTGCAATCTTTTGTGAATTGCCTATTTAGGATTTTGCTGGTCTCACTATGTTGCCCAGGCTAGTCTTATACTCCTTGCCTCAAGTGATCCTCCCTCCTTGGCCTCTCAAAGCATTGGGATTATAGGCATGAGCCACCATGCCCCGCATGTTTTCAATTCTTTTGGGTAGATACTTAGCAGTAAAATTACTGCATTCCATGTTTAACTTTTTGAGGAGTGACTGCACTATTTTATATTCCCACCAGCAAGGTACAAGAGTTCCTATCTCTCTACATTCTTGCCAACACTTGTTAGTTTTTTTGTTTTTATTATAGCCATAACAGTGGCTATAAAATGCTATTTCACTGTGTATAAGAACTGATGATACCGAATATCTTTCTATGAGCTACTTGTCCATTTGTATATCTTCTTTGGAGAAATGCCTTTGCAAGTCTTTTACTCATTTTTAAATTGGGTTGTCTTTTTGTTGTTGATTGTAGGAGTTCATTGTATATTCTGGATACTAGACCTTTATCAGTGTGATTTGCAAATATTTTCTCCCATTTTGTAGGTTGTCTCTTTACTTTCTTGATAGTGTCCTTTGATGCACAAAAAAATTTTTTTGTTTTGTGTGGTTTTGTTTTTTTGAGACTGAGTTCTGGCCAGAGTGCATCATATCTCACTGCAACCTCAAACTCCTGGGCTCAAGAGATCCTTCTGCCTCAGCCTCCCGAGTAGTTGGGGCTATAGATGCACTAACCATGCCCAGCTAATTTTTCTATCTTTTGTAGAGATGGGGTCTCACTCTTGCTCAGGCTGGTCTCAAACTCCTGGCCTCAAGTGATTCTCCATCCTTGGCTTCCTAAAGTGCTGGGATTACAGGTGCAAGTCACTGTGCCAGGCCAAGACAGAGTCTTGTTCTGTCACAAGTGCAGTGGTGTGAGCATAGCTCACTGTAACCTCCAACTGCTGGGCTCAAGTGATCCTCCTGCTTCAGTCTGCCAAGCTGATGGGCCTACAGGTGTACATCACCATGCTCAGCTAATTTTTTAAATTTTTGGTAGAGAAGGGGTCTTGCTATGTTGCCCAGGCTAGTGATCCTTCTACCTTGGCCTCTCCAAGTACTGAGATTACAAGTGTGAGCAACTGCGCCAGCCAAAATTTTTAAATTTTGATGAAATTCACTTTATCTTTTTTTTGTTTGTTTTTGCTGTTTTTGGTCATGCTTTTGGTGTACAGCTAAGAATCTATTGCCCAATCTAAAGTTATAAGGATTTAACCATTATGCTTTTTTCCTAAGAGACTTATAGATGTAGTTCTTATATGTAGGTTAGGTTGTTGATTCTTTTTGAGTTAATTTTTGTATATCATGTGAGGCAGGGTCCAATTTCATTCTTTTGCAAATAGATATCCAGTTGTCTTAGCACCATTTGTTGAAGAGACGATTCTTTCCCTCTTGAATGGACTTGGCATCCTTGTTGAAAAGCAAGTGGCTATAGATGTGTGGATTTATTTCTGGACTTTCAACTGTATATTATATTGGTCTATACATGCACTCCTATTCCAGTACCACAGTGTTTTCATTACTGTAGCTTTATGATAAGTTTTGAAATATGGAAGTAAGTCTTCCAACTTTGTTCTTCTTTTTCAAGATTGTTTTGGTTATTCAGGGTCCTTTGTGATTCTATATGAATTTGAAACTTGGCTTTTCCACTTCTGCCAAAAAGGCTGTTTGGATTTTGATAGGCACTGCACTGAATTTATAGATTGCTTTGGGTATACTGACATCTTAACAACATTAAGCCTTAATACAGATAGTGTACAGAAACGTAACTACTTTTTGTAGACTGATATTATACCCTGCAACTTCGCTGAATTCATTTTATTAGCTCTAGCGGGTTTTTTTTTGTGTGTGTGTGTGTAGATCCTTTCTGACTCTTTCATTTTCTCCTTCTGGGACTTCCATATGCATGTTTTGTAAACTTGACAATGTTGCACAGATCTTTTAGGTTCTGTTCATTTTCCTATATCCTTTTTTCTTTCCCCAGATTTGATGTTTCAATTGTCTGTCTTCAAGTTCACTATTTCTTTTTCCTACTCAAATCTGTTGTTGAACTCCTCTGGTGAATTTTTCATTTTAGCTATTGAACTTTTCAGCTCCTGAATTTCTATTTGTTTCCTTTTTGTAATTTCTATGTCTTTGCTGATATGCTCTACTTGTTCCTACATTGTTTTCCTAGTATCCTCTTGTCCATGGTTTCCTTTAGCTCTTTGAGCATACTTAACACAGGTGATTTAAAGTCGTTGTCTGGTTAAGTCCAATGTTTCATCTTCTTCCAGGATCATTTGTCAATTTATTTTTTTCCGGTGAATAGACCATTCCTTCCTGTTTCTTTGTATGCCTTGTAATTTTTTGTTGAAAACTGAGCATTTTGAATATTACCATGTGGTAACTCTGGATATCAGATTCTGCCTCTTTCCCAGAGTTTGCTGTTGCTTACTTTGCCCCTGTGGTTGCTCCTTTAGTTAATGACTTTTCCAAACTATTTTTGCAATGACTCTATTCTTTGTTGTGTGTGGTCACTGAAGTCTCTATTCTTTTGGTGGCCGGCCAGTGATCTACAGAGATTTCATTAAAAGCTGAAATTTAGTAGCCTCTTTCTTCATTAAGCATTCCTCTGGTTGCTTTAAGTATTCATTAGATTCCAGAATTCTGAAAAAGTTGATTCTGTTAGTTTTTGCTAGCTTAATGGTTTTTTTAGTGGAGCGATCAATTCTTGGAGTTCCTTACTCTGTTTTTCTGTGATATCACTTGATAGTAGGTGGTGGCTAACCACTCAGTGGGTTCTTGGGCACTTGAGAGCCCTTGATAGAGGAGCAGACGCTCAGATGTGCTGAGCTCTGGCTGAGCAGTCTCAGGACTCTCAGAGAGGAAGGAGGAAATAGAAATGTCAGCTGGCATGAGCCAGATCCCCATACTTTGGGGAGGTAAAAAAGAAGGAAAAGTAAACTCTGCCTTAGATGTGCGCTCTCTTGACCAGAGGAGGAACCATGACCCCTCACAAAATTCTTATAGTATTTTTATAGATAAGTCTAATTAGGCCTAGAGAGACCTAAAATCACATAAATAATTTCAGAGCTAGAATCAAAACCAAGTTTTAACTCTAAAAACCAAGCCTTTTCTATTATATTAATATTATGTTACATCTGCTCTATGGAATATGATTATTAAATCTGAATGTGACTTGGGTTATCCCACTGATAACCAGAATTAATTAGGCTCATATGATGGGCTAAACCAGCATTTTTCCCCCTCACCTCTCCTTGTACTTCCCTGTAGGAACTGCATGCTTGGCCAGAGATGACCTTTCCAGAGCAAAGAGCTACTGCTACTTAGGTGCTTTCTAAACAGACCTATCTCTTCAGGTCCAAGATTATTTTACACTTTGTTTCAAAGGAGGCTTTCACAAATATGACTGATACCAATTTATAATGTGGAACAAGTACAGACTTAACTTACAAGCTTCAGTTTTTGAGAAAAATTCTATTAAGATAACTTGTTCTTAGGCTGACATAATGCCTCATCATATTTTATTCTACTGAGAAAGGTTTGACATTTTAAAAAGTTATTTTAAAATTTTTCTAAAAATGTAATTAACTCACAAAAGCCTCAAGAGAAGAACACAGACAAAATTAGCCCAGTACCATATGGTAAAACAAATGCAGACACCAAGAACAGCCCAGAAATAGTTTCTGTACCTCAGAACCTAGGGCTTTTGTCAGATCAGTATGATAAAAGCAAGCCATACTTTCTACGGAACCAATTGTAAATTTAGGGTATGTGAACAAGAAAGCACCATTGGCCTGCATTGTGGGAAATGGAAGTAATGATTATTCTCTGTGGGGTTCACATTCCTAAATGTTTCTTTATTTTTAATATAAGCTGGTTTCCAGGAGATTTTCTAAGGCAGAAACCACTAAAATAATCCAGTGAGAAGTCACCACTGCAACTATAGCTGAGCTAATGGAAAAAGATGACCTAGTCCATACCATTTAGTAAGAGAATGTGACTTTCTTGGTGGTAGTCTCAGGGCAGCAACAAGGCAGGACGACCATCCCACCCTTCTCAAAACATTCCAGTTAAGTATATTGATATGTACAATATACTTTGAAAGGACTAAAAAATGATGGGTAGATAAAGAGATAGGTAGATAAATAGATATGTGATAAAATGAGATGTTAAAATAATGATAAAATCAAGGTGGTGGGTCTATGAGGGTTTGCTGTAAAATTCTTTCAACTTTTTTGTATATATGAAAATTTTCCTAATAAAATGTTGGGTGGAAAAACACAAAAAGGAAAAGCATTCTAATAGGGCACACAAATAAGACAAACTTTGGAAAGCAGTTTCTTTAAGGGATTTAAGAACCACTCCAGACTCCAATCAGTGTGTGTATCTCTTCAGTGTATATTAGGCTTGTGGTAGACAAATGAATTCTTTCTAGGAAATAGTCTCTGTGATAGCATCAATAATTATAATTATATATCTAAGCTTATAGAGAAAATTTACCTTTCTTTAAGGAAGGCAAAGAGTAAGTCTTCAAATAAAAATGCATTAAGGCTAACAGATCTGTTTGCCTAAATGCTATAGCATGGGGGAAGAGGAGAAGGGGAAGTAGGGACAAAAGTGGAGACTCTAACTAGATTTTGACAAAAGCATATTTATTTGTGGAAAACAGCCATGAATCATTTAAAAAGAAGTTAGTCACAGTACTGGCAGAAGGGGTGAGTGTAACACAGCCAAGGCCTGGTACAAACAAAAGCAGAGCCCTATTTCCTTACATTCTTCCATAATGACTATACAGTCTAGCCTGGAAGCACCTCTGTTCCTCAGAGCAAAAGATAATTTCACGCTCATTCTTAGGGTTTATGTCATACATACTATTCTCTACACAAAACATAGGGAAAACACATGTGCTTCAGATAAAACCTGGTATCACATTAGCACCAAACACAAGGCAAAAAACACACTTATTTTTTCTTAGAATGATTCAAACCAAGGTAGGGGGCTCCTTTGTTTACTGAGTTTCTAGAAGGGCTCATTCTTCCATCTACAAGAGTCACGTCTGTTGTTTATTCCTGGTGCTTAGGAATAGGACTAGAGTAGGCAGCTATTCCTATCCCTGGAAATGAGCTTTTGAAGAACGCAAAACAATTTGAATCAGGTCCTAAAAAATAGTCTGAAGATAATAGTCTGAAAAATGTTCAGTCTAGACAAATTCTGTTTAAAAAAAAATAAAAGAAAAATAAATAAAGCAGAATCACTTCTGGGGTGAGCAGAGCAACATATTAGCAGAGTGGGCAAAACTATGGACTCAGTGCCAGGCTGCCTCAGTTCGTATCCTGTCTCTGTCATTTATTAGCTGTGCGACTTTGGGCTAGTTAGTTACTTATGTTACTGATATCTCAGTTTCCTTATCTTTAAAGCTTAGGATAGTGTCTGGCAGTTAACTGCTATCAGTATCTATATCATTAAGCCAAAAGAGACACCCAGGGTAATCATAATCACTCCCCTCTCACACACACTTATTTAAAACGGAACTAAACAAAAAGGTTACTGAAAACATATTAACTCTTTTTGAACTCTCTTCCCTTTGAGGCTTATGCCTTATCTCCATTCTTCCTTTTACTGCCCAACTTTTTGAAACAGCCATGCTTACAATCTTTACTTTCCCAGCAGTAATTCAAAGCATGGCTTCTACCCATATTACTCTGCTAAAATTGTTTTGGTTAAAGTCACCAAAGACTTTGTAACTGTTAAATCAAACTATTTATTTTCGGTCTTTATGCTTCCTAATCACTCTTTTGTATTTCACACTATTAACCAATCCCCACTTTCTGAAATACTTTCCCTTACTGGGCTTAACATGACAACACTTTCTTCTAGCACTTTTCTTGTTCTCTCTTCCTGAGATATCTTTAATGATTCTTCTTTTCCGCCCATCCCTAAAATACTGCCAATCCTAAATTCTACATTCTATTGTTTTTTCTTCTTAATCTCAATCTAGGAACAGATTGAGATTTCACAACTATGTATGTGGCGAGGGTGCCAGCGATGGAGTACTGTCAGGGCCTATTCCTGATCTCATTGCTAAACTCCTGCACAGCATTTCCAACAACTTATAAAAGTTATCTACTTGGATAGCCAATAGAACTATCAAACACAAAATGTTTAAAACTAAAGTTATCTCACCTTAATCTATTCGTTTTCTTCCATTTGTTTTCATAGTTAATGAAATATCACCAACTTTCTGGTCTTCCAAGATAGAAACTTGGGATTTACCTAGAATTTATTCTTCCTTAGTCATTACCACTAATTTATCACAGGTCCCATCAATTATTTTTGAGGAATATCTCTCAGATACAATCCCTTTTCTCTCTTCCCTCTCCATTGCTACTTATAGTGCTGTAACCCTGGAGGAGTTGCTGGATCACTCTAAACTTCATTTTTGTCATCTGTAAAATGAGGATAATAAGAGTATCTACCTGATAAGGTTAAATGAGTATGTTGTTATACCTTAGCTCAGAACGTAGTAAACTCTCAATGAATGATATTCATATAATTTGGGTTCTCAACATCTGTTGCTTTTACCATGTATTTAAACAGACTTTTAATGAATAACATTTCATCTCTCATGTCCCTTCTGTATACAGCTGCCAAATATATGTATGACGATGTCAACTCCTACACTTCTACTCTCGTATCTCATCAACTCACCCTACCACACTCACCCAACCTAGTAATCTGTCATTACAGTTCTTGTCATAAGGTATGTATATTCAATAATGTTTAATAAATGAATTTATGCATAGAAAAATTAACATGAATTTTTGGTTTTGGTAGAACAGGAAGGCTACAGGAAGACAGTTACAGGATATAAACCCAGGACTTTAAAAATCCCTGCTCTGTACTATAATAATAAAAGGAAAAAAATCATTTGTTTGCTACCTTTCAGGAATACGTTCCTGTTTAAACGCCAGTGTCATAAACAAGGCGGCCATTAAATAACAAAACAGGGAAGAAAAACTGTAATTTTCCAAGCTCTCTGAATATCACAAGGCAAGGCCTCGATGCTAGCCAAGATGCTAATAATTGGCGAATAGCATTTCCTACAGGAAACTGAGGGAAGGGGGAAAATGTGCCTCAGAATTAGTATTCAGAGAGGATGGTATGAATTTTTTTGACTATTGTCTTTCATCTAGAAAAGTAATTGAGAAGGCTGGATCTACATTCATCCATTTAGTAACTAATGTCTTGCTAATGTTACATGGGTGGTTTATTGTTAAGCAAACAATGTCTCTATTTAATTCTTCGCTATTATAGGTACAATCTGCATTTTAGCTTATGGAGAACCCAATTTTAATAACCAAGGCAGTTAGTTTCTAATGAGACATGGGTTTACCCTCTGCTCCACTTCATCTATAATACTCTTTCTAAAAATTTGACAAGAATTTCCACTCTGGTCAAGATGGAGTAACCAGGACTAGATTAACCCTTCCACCTAAAATAATAAACAAATAAACCCCCAGACAAAATATATAAAACACTGGGTTTTAAGACACTAGACATAAGGCCAAGAAAAATAGCAATTCCTGAGAGATGGAAAACAAATTAGGCAAACCCTATGACTGCCTGCTTACTGCTTTGAGAGAATTTCCAGGCCACAATGTAAGGAGGGAGACTTCCAGTTTCTAGTTCTACATATAAAGAGCTTGGAAGTCATCCCTTCATACTAACAAGTAAAAAGCTGAACAGACTGAAAAATCAACAACTCTTCCAGGATCTGTAAGAGGTAAGGACACAAGGCAAACCACTGTCCCAAGACTGAAGAGACAGAGAGGTGAATACAGGGAGTCACGGTTAACTGGAGCAGAGACTTACTATGAGTGAACGATACAGCAGGAACCAGTGCTAGGGCAGGAAAACCTGAATTGCAGTTGATGAATTGCTGGAGGCTCCTCATGCACAAGTCTGAGAGTTAACAACTCCAGGGGGACCCAGGGATGGGGGCCCCTACAGTTTTGTGCGATTTACCTCCAGGAGCCCAACTAGGTCCTCACAATAAACATCAAAGAAAAAATCTCCTCAGGCTTCTGGTAGGGGAATGGGAAAAGTAAGCATCTTGAAATATGCCAAAGCACACTGTTCTTAACAAGGCCTGCCCTCAGGAGAAACTAGTTAACCAGGGCCTAACCTGCTGGAATACTATCAGTGCCTAACTGATATTTCCCTTCCCTAGAGGAAGGGAAATATCCAATTCCAGTCAGACCTAGCATTCCACGTGGGAAAGGGGAATACCCAGCTCTAGCCCACTCTAGCCCTCCTCTTCTACCTAAGGGGTGGGGGCATCCTGAGAAACCCTTATGAACTCTACAGTACAGAGGCACAAGCTCACTAAAAAACTGAGAACTATTCATAGAACTATAGAATGCTTCCTCCACCCCCAGCTCACTGTCACATTACTAAAGGCCTATTTAAAGCACTTCCTTTTACCCAGTATATCATGTCCAGCTATCAAGAAAAAATTACAAGGTATACCAAAAGGCAAAGAACACCATGTGAAGAGACAGAGCAAGCATCAGAATCAGACATGGCAGAGATGTTGTAATTAACAAACTGGGAATTTAAAACAACTATGATTAACATGTTAAGGGCTCTGGATAAAGTAGGCAGTATGCAAGAACAGAAAGGCAATGTAAGCAGAGAGTTGGAAATTCTAAGAAAGAACCAAAAAGAAATGCTAGAGCTCAAAAGCACTGTAATAGAAATGAAGAACACCTTTGATGTGACTATTAATAACTGGATATGACTGAGTAAAGAATCTCTGATTTTGAGGATACCTTAATAGAAACCTCCAAAACTGAAAAGTGAAGAGAACAAAGACTGAAAAAAATAGAATGAAATATCTGGAGACTGTGGAACCATTACAAAAAGTGTAAGTAAGCACAATGGGGAATACCAGAAGGAGAAGAAGAAGGGAAAGGACAGAAAAATATTTGGAACAATAATGACTGAGAATTTTCCCCAAATTAATGTCAGACATCAAATCACCAGAAGGTTGGAGAATACCAAGCAGGATTAATGCCCTCAAAACTATACTTAGACATATCATTTTTGACCTACAGAAAAATCAGTTGTTGGGGTTATTGGGATATTTCTTTATATATTTTTATTATGCTTTTTATGTCTGTAGAACGTGTAGTGATATTCCCTCTTTCATTCCTGATATTAGTAATTTGTGTTTTCTCCTATTTTTCTTAAGCAGTCTTAGGGTTTACAAATTTTGTCTTTTCAAATAACTAATTTTTGGCTTTGTTAATTATTGCTAATGTTTGTCTATCTCCTACTCCACTGATTTCTACTCTTACCTTTATTATTTTCTTCCTTTCACTTACATTCCTAGGTATATTAGTTTCTTATGGGTGCCATAACAAATTACGACAAGCTTCATGGCTTAAAACAATCGAAATTTATTCTCTCACAGTTCTGGAGGCTAGAAACCCCAAATCAAAATGTTTCCAGGGCCACTCTCCCTCTGAGGCTCAGAGAGTCTTGCCTCTTCCTAGCTTCTGGTGGCTCCCAGAAATCTATGGTGTTCGTTGGCTTGTGGCTGCATCACTCCAATCTCTGCCTCCATCTTTCTTTTTTTTTTCTCTTTTGATAGAACATATCAGCCTCCATCTTCACATGGGCTTCTTCCTTATATATTTCTGTGTGGCTTTTTGTCCTTTTAAAAGGATATCAGTCATTGGATTTAGGGCCCACCCTAATCCATTATGACCTCATTTTAATTTAATTATGTCTCCAAAGGGCTTGTTTCCAAATAAGATCACGTTCTTAGGTTCTGGGTAGACATGAATTTTTGGGGGACATTATTCAACCCACTACACTGGGTTTATTAGATACATTATAGAGGCTCTGAATTCTGTTATGTTACTCTCAAGTATGCTAATTTTTGTTCAAGTTAACTCAAATTCTCCTCTGGGATAAGCAGCGGCTGAAATCTCTTAGCTCTGGATGCTTCTTTTTTTTGCCAAGCTCACAGAGATTTCTCACACACATATATGGTTCAGTAGTCGCCCAAGGATCTTGGGCAGAGTTTACATGTACATTTTGGGATCCACCTCCTCTGCAGCTCCGTTTTTTCTAGAATCTCCTTGCTAACTTTCCAGTGTTTTGCCAGCCTTGGGATTCTGTCCTTTGATATTCCAAGCAAGCAAAGCTGTGGCACTCTGTCACCTGAAGCTATCCACAGACTGGAAAGAACTCTCAAGCAAAAAGCCACAAATTTGAAAATACACTGGTTTTGGTCCCTGTATTTCAAATGTAAACTCGCTTCCCACTTCATCTGCTTTTTGCCCCTCTCTAGTGTCTTCAATAGTTATTTTTTGTATTTTGTTCATATTTATAATTGTTACCCATGGAAGACTTAGTCCAACCAAGCAACTCCACCATTAACAAATTTGGGATTCAGGCATGTTGTTTTTATTATGGCTTTAAAATGCTTTTGTAAAGTGCTCATTTATTTGTCAGGGCAAAGGTGCCAGATGATGATTTTACCTCATTAACTCTGATAGGAAGATTTTCAGCTGAATTTATTTTTTTAATTCTCAGCAAAGATTTCTTATAGTACAACCAGTACAAATACCTATACATGTTAGTTAAGGTAAAAACACCTAGTGAAGTCCCAGAATCTGCATTCGGCACAGCCACATGTCCTTGTACATCTGTATTAAATAAACTCTATCCAGCAATTCTTTTAACCCTATCAGATTTTCTGCTAATAATTAGAAACAGACAAAGCAGTGACAAAGGTATTTAAACAAGTCATTTTTAGTGAAAAGAAAAAAGGAAGAAAACATAAATAAAAGTGAATAAGCATGGAAAGATATTCATCATATCTTAGATAACGGGAAGGCCTCTTAAAAGAAGCAATTCTTTAAAAAAGAGAAGGCAAAGGATCAACCTTCACTATTAGCAGATTTTTTCAATAATTAATAAGATAATATATTTATTTAACAGTGTATATAGAGACTAGATCTATACTTAAATAGAATTCTAAAACAAGAGTACGTTTTACTTTTTTGCCCAACAATTGAAAAAATATATATCTGGGGTTCAGTTTTTATTTTAGCTATCTAGACTGAAAAGTACATTTCATCCTGAGATTTGGCAAATCTGTGGAATCTGAGAGTGTAACAGAGAATTGTGGAGATAGGTAAAAGAAAGAAAAGATCTGGATTCTAGTTCAGGGTTTATTTTTGTGCTACTCTGGGCAAGTGAATTAACTGCTTTTGGAGGCAGTTTCATCAAAGGTAAAACAAAGGAACTGGATGAAATCTTTAAGATTCTTTCTTAGCACTTAAAAAAAGTTTTCTGTGAATCAGATTTTGAACAAGTGGGAATTGAGCTATACTGAACATGAACTAAAGATGACTCAAATGTTATTTCCCTTGCTTCCTCACAGAACCCCCTTGCCAATTTATTTCCCCCCGCTTCCTCATAATCTTTTGCAAAAACAGGGTCTCTGAAAAGAAATCTCTAAAATTGAAGATTCTCAGTCTAAAACCTTTCTGGAACTCAACCTAAAACCTTTATATTACTCATAAGACATAGGGGAAAAAAAACAGGTTAAAAAAGAGGGAGCTTTCCTTGGAAACAGTATATGAGTTTCCTTTTAAAAACAGTATGTTTGCCAGGCATGGAGGCTCATGCCTGTAATCCTAGCACTTTGGGAGGCTGAGGTAGGAGGACTGTTTGAGGCCAGGAGTTCAAGACCAGCCTGGACAACATAGTGAGACTGTCTCTAAAAAAAAAAATTAGCTGGGCATGGTGGTGCATGTGGGCAGTCCCAGCTACTCAGGAGGCTGAGGGAGGAGGATTGCTCGAGCCCTGGAGTTTGAGGTTACAGTGAGCTATGATGATGTCACTGCACTCTAGCCAAGGTGACAGAGCGAGACACTGTCACAATAAAAACATGTTCAACAACAACGCTTTTAAAATATGAAACATTTGACAAAACATTTATAACTATGTCAACATAGTTTTTTGAATTTTGTGTTATAGATCAGCGGTCCTCAACCTTTTTGGCACCAGGGGCTGGTTTCGTGGAAGACAATTTTTCTACGGACTGGGGGAGATGGGGCAATGTTTTGGGATGATTCAAGCGTATTACATTTATTGTGCAGTCAAACATCTGCTAATGATAATGTGTATCTGCAGCCACTCCCCAGTGCTAGCATAACCGCCTCAGCTCCACCACAGATCATCAGGCATTACATTCTCATAAGGAGTGCGCAACTTGAATCCCTTGCTTGTGCAGTTTACAGTGGGGTTTGAGCTTCTATGAGAATCTGATGCCGGTGCTGATTTGACAGGAGGTGGAACTCAGGCAGTGATGTGAGCAATGGGGAGTGGCTGTAAATACAGATGAAGCTTCCCTCGCTAGCCCGCCACTCAACCTTCTGCTGTGCACTCCGGTTCCTAACAGGCCACGGACTGGTACTGGTCTGTGACCCAGGGGGTTGGGGACCACAGTTCTAGATTACTGGTCTTGAAGGTGAGCTGCAACATTTCTTTTGGGGAATATCAAAACTGGCTATTTTAATTACTTGAAATCTAAGATAAATTTTTTTTTTTTTGAGACACAGTCTTGCTCTGTTCCTCTGGGTAGAGTGCCATGGTGTCATCATAGCTCACTGCAAACTCAAACTCCTGGGCTCAAGCGATCCTCTTGCATTAGCCTCCTGAATAGCTGGGACCATGGGCATGTGCCACCACATCTGGCTAATTTTTCTATTTTTAGTAGAGATGGGGTCTCGCTCTTGCTCAGGCTGGTTTCTAACTCCTAAAGCTCAGCTATCCTCCTGCCTCAGCCTCCCACAGTGCTAGGATTACAGGTGTGAGCCACTGTACCCGGCCTAAGATAAAACATTTTTAAGTGAACTCTCATTCACTTAAAATACCTATGGTTCTACAAATGAAATTCTCCAGTTCTGAAATTTTACGAGTATCTTGGGAAGATATTCCACAAAAAAATCTTTCATATACTACAAGACTGGAAAACTTACATCATTTTACTGAATTAAAAAAATGTTTTGCAAAGTATTATCTAAGTAAATTTGTTAGCATTATGGTTACTTTAATAGATTTAATGACTTTTGGGAAAAATAATAATAAAAAAGATTAATTGGGAAGCTGATTCTTTAAGTCTAATTTAGATCAAAACATAAAAATGCCTTTATGGTATGTTGTTTTCCTTAACAGCAGTTAGGCATTTAAAAATATTTTCAGTGATATATCTTGCAGAGTTAGATGTCATGATTAATTTCTTTCATGTTATTCCACAGTCTTTCTTTAAATGATGTATTATTTAGTGCACAAGGTCAGTATGTGCCTATGGAGAAGATTACATGGATTACAGACTCTTCTCTTTCTCAAAGGTTATTTCTTTCTTGCAGGTCTTGTGGAAGAACTTGTGTATTAGTTACTGTTTGGGTTTTCAGACTTTTAAGATATAATTTATAGTTAAGACTGGTTTGTGTAAAAATCAGATCTGTGTACCTATCGGGAGCTACTGTAACAAGTAGTGATTTGCTTTAAAAAATTATAGGCAGACGGCTCCAAAAAGCATAGAGTAATTTCTAGCAGACATTCAAAGACTTCCAGTTTGAGTATAGCATTTTCAAATTTTCAGGTACTTTGTGGAAGAGCTAGCTGGGGGTGAAGGGAACAACCTCATACAACTAAAGCTTCCAACCTACCCATCTAATATTTATGTATAGGCAGTTATGTGCATACAACCTTATCTCTGGATTTTGAATTTACTTTAGAAGAAATTTAATCTTAACTTGTAAAAATAAAATAATGAACAATGACATGGAAAAGACTGATGGAAATATTCCCTTGTAAATGTGAGAGCCAGCCAGGCAATGATCAAGATGACTAAGCAGCCTCAAGGATGTGTGACTCAGTGGGCTAATGCAAGAGCATTTAGCTTCATGACATGCCTCTTAGTCATCTTCATAAAGGATTCTTTGTTTCAGAAAAGTAAGGGACTCATAAATGGTGTGAGGCATTGATTTTATTTGATAAAAATTAAATTCACTGTTTTGACAAAGCCAAGTTAACTGTAGCAGGGCCAATTTCACATAAATTCTTCCAACGAATCAGACTATCATTTGCACATATGCCCTCCAACCTAGTGTCTATTAAAGGAGCTAATAACTAAACATGAAATCTCTGAATGGCCTTTTATGTAATGGGATTTAGTAAAAGTCCTAAGAAAACCAACATATATTAAGAAATGAAGTTTTAATTAGTAACGTGTAATCTCTTCAAGCAGAACAGTGTGATTATAATTTAACATCAAACAGGTTAGGGTCTTATCATTAATAAGTTGTTGTTAATTTACCCCAAGTAGCTACTATTCAAAGTTACCATACTAGAATTTGCTTTGTGTATTTTAACTCCCACTGGTACCCTTTGTTCTGCCATATGATTTATTACATTTATCCATAAAAAATAACTAACTCTTCCTTCCTTTTAAGAGGCAGCAAACTAGTTTCTGTCTTTCTCTGTGGAATGAGAAATTTCATTAAGATGGCTAGAAAGAAGGAAAGGTTTCAGGCAGATAATTTCTAGCCTAACTCCACATTAACATACTAGTGACTAAATTTAAAAAATATGAACTCTTAAATAATTTTAAAACCTTAAGAACTTTAATAAGGTTAAATTAATTCAAATTAATATCCATCAAAGACATTAAGCTTTGGGACCAGAAAAGGTATTTGTGGGTAAGAGTATATAGCCAGCTATATATTCTGCACTAGCACACAACCCTTTTGTAACTATTCTAACATTAAAGCTCAAGCTCTTGGATGGCTAACAGCTAGGAATCTACTAACTTGCTGCAATGGGATCTTGGACAATGCACTTATGTGACCTTCTCCCCATTGTTGGGCTGGGTTTCTGGAAACATCAATTTTGGTAGAGCAGTTGTTCAAAGCAGCTGTCATGAAAAGTCAAAAAAAGGACTTTTTGCTAATGAAGCAAATGTTAATATCTCACTTGAAGATCTAAATTCTAGCTCATATGTTACCCCCCAAACTTCTGCTTCAGCAGTTAAAAGACTGCTATTATGATCAAACAATTGCAGTTACTATTAAGGCAATTGTTAAATGAATTATGCTTGTTAACCATGTTCATGGTTCTAACCAGCTCTTGAACTATAATTGTTTTGCATTTCTATAAACAGACTATATGGTCCTTGAGGCATAAAACTTAAATTAACAACAGTATCCTCTAAACCAGTGGTTTTTAATGTGTGATTTGGGGATTCCTGGGGGTTTCTCATGATATGTTCTGGGGATTTGCAAAGTCAAAACTATTTTTATAATACTAAATGGTTATTTGCCTTTTAACATAAATTTAACATACTAATTTTAATTTCTAATATGGTAAGTATCAATTCAACTTATATAAATAAAAGCCTTTTAGGGTCCTCAATAATTTTTTAAGAGTATAAAGGGGTCCTACGACCAAAAAGTTTGAGAAACACTGCTCTTAACAGAATAGTACAAGACTCTGCCTATATGGAACTCCCAATAAATGCTTACCACCTCAAATGCTCTTTAGATGTACATCCGTATATTATTTAAGACAGTCCCTATACTTGGACATAGTCAATAAACTTAGTACCCATACACTATAGCGTACATGACCATTAACTACCATAAAAGACCCAGGCTCATTTAAAACTAGCATTGTGATTAAAGAGCTATTTCATAGAATCTGTTGGAGTAATACTTTAAAATGTAGAAAGATATACCTCTACTCTAAAGTGAAAAAATATGCCTTAATCCACACTAAAAAAAGTTTTCAATCACTTTATCACTTTTTGGGGGGTAAAGTAGTTTTACTTCAATCATAATTTCAGAAGAAAAATATGTAAAAATGAAAGATGATCACAATTTGTATATTCCTTTAAATAAAATTAGAAAGTAAGATGTGACATGTTTTTTTAAAATTATGCCAGGAAAACACATCTGATTCTTTTTCTAAGGAATCTACAATGTTTTGGATATAATAATCACAAATTATAAAGGCTTGCCAAGCAGGTCTATAGAAACATAAGGAAAGTCTATTTGTCCAAGTTTGCTTTCTTTTCTTGACAATGTGTTTTACGTCATATCACAAGCCATACAATTCATCTATAAACAGGGATCAAGATAATATGTTACATTTTGAGGCAAAATTATCGTCCAGGGCCTCTAAGTTCTAAATTAAAGTATGCTAATATTAGAAGTACAAAATACTGCTAAGTAAACACTCTGTTTCTATGAATCAATGCATCCACCTGGATGGCATTTTCTAACCATTTAGACTGCTAAAAGCAAAGTTATGAAAAATAATAACTTCAAGGAACTAAAACACTAATGTCATAGCACCTTCATCACTGGACAAACTCCAGCTTTAAGTATTAATGTAAACAGTTGAGACACTATTTACAAGGGATAATAATTTAGTATTGATAGAAATGCATTATTCAGGCAGAGGGCTTCCTAAAGACTTAGGTATTCTTTGGAAAAATCTTTAGATGTACCTTTGTTGTCTTACTGAATGTTTAGGCTTAAGTGTAAGACAATGGAAAAGATCTTTATTGTATTCTAGATAGAACTGGTGTCTGTGTGTAATCACCAAGCTCACCAGGATGTATCTGTCAAACACCTCACTAAATCTTTAGATACTAGAAGCAGGTAAGGGCTATCACATAGCACTAGAACTAAACATGAAGTAGCCCCTAAAATTACACAGCTGAAATCTGTCAATTAATTTTGTTTTCTATATGGTATAATATCTATAGTTCAATGATGAACAAAGCAAAAATAAAATCAATAATGTCAGCATGTTTTTCAGTGATGAGATGAAAGATGATGCCAATGTGGCAGATTTTCAATCAAATCTAAAGGTCCATATAGATCTGTAGTTCTGGTCAATCTTTTTTTTTTTTTGAGACAGGGTCTTGCACTGTCACCCAGGCTGGAGTGCAGTGACACAACCACAGCTCATTGCAGCCTCAAACTCCTGGGCTCAAGTAATCCTTCCACCTCAGTCTCCTGAGTAGATGGGACCATAGGCACACACCATCATGCCTAGCTGCTCTTTTTTTTTTTGAGACAGTGTCACTATATTGCCCAGGCTGGCCCTAACCCCCTGGCCTCAACCGATCTTCCTGCCTTGGCCTCCCAAGGTGCTGGGAATACAGGTGAGCCACTGTGCTCAGCATCATTCTTCTTTATTTTGGCTGTGCATTCTGGTCCTGGCACAAATCAATTATTTGGTCTTTTGATTAAATTTATCCAGTCTTTGAATATAATCAATCTAAACTAGTGTTTGACATAATTCCATTTTCTGGACTGTAAATACACAGTTGCATATACCAAGCAACTGATATATGGCAAACTAAAGAAATGACAAGCAGGATGGACAAAAGGATTGAGGACTAAAAGTATGACTGAGGATATCAACTATTGTTGATGGGAGGTATGGTAATTGTTACAATACAATCAATCTTTTTATGCTCCTATTTGCTTAGCTATCATTGAAAAACTGTGAGCATAATGATGTCTATAATGGACAGTAGACATGTATAAATTCCTTCCTGTGGGAATTATGCATGTGGTACTATACCGCTTAGGGTAGAGCATAGGACAAGGGGGGAGGAGGACAGCAAAAGAAAGAAGGATAGAACCTATAAAATAAAAAAAAAGTACTTGATGAGTAGAAATATGGATTGCTAGATATTAGAGAAAGCAGACTATCTGTTAAAGCTATCAGAGATAGTTTGGTTCATTTTGAGCAAACAAGAGGCACAGAGATACCAGTAACAGGCCCTTCAACTAGAATATCTTTAAAACAAAATGAAAATCTTTGAAAAGATCAGGTGCCAGCTCATAGAAGCATGTAGCATGCCACAAAGAAACAGGTGCCTGAGTGGATAAAGGATAAGTTGTATGGATTTTGCCAGGATAGGACCATAGGCGTTTTCTGAAACTCCAAGAAAATAAAAGTACTGCATGTTACTAGAAAGAGCCACTAGAATGGAAATGAGAGAAATTACCTAGCAAAATACAGTTTGAGTATCCCTTATCATAATGCTTTGGACCAGAAGTGTTTTGAATTTCAGATTGTTTTGGATTTGTGAATATTTCATATAAATAATAAGATATCTTGGGGATGGAACCCAAGTCTAAACACGAAATTCACTTATGTTTCATAGCCTGAATGTAATTTTATATAATACTTTTAATACTTTCGTGCATGAAGCAAAGTTTTGATTGTGTTTTGACTGTCAGGTGTGACCCCTCATTTGTGGTGTCATGTTGGTGCTCGAAAACTTTTGGATTTTGGAGCATTTCAGATTTCCCTATTAGGGATGCTCAACCTGTACTTTACCATCAGCACAGTTTGCCTACAATATGGCTAGGGCTGAAGTTGGTCAACAGTCACTTCTGAAACCCAGGATCTTAAAAAAGGTTATTTCCCCCATCACCACCAGCCCTTTACATTTCTTTCAGAATTTCAGGGAATCAATGCTTCCACAACTGTTGGTAATTATAATGCCTTTCAATGAGGAGTACAATGTATTTGTGTTTATTTTTCTCTTCTAGACATAGCAGAAACGAATGTGTTCCTTGCTGAAATGGATCATCTCACTTCTTAAGGGAGGCTTAAGTAAGTTTGGAAATAGGAAACAAAGGAACTTTCTGGCTTTTTCCCATTTCCATCTGTTCCTGGGCATCCCTAAAGCTCTCCTGTGATTCTAACCTCTTAAATCCTGCTGTGTGCGAGCACCGCCCATACTCTGTCTTGGCATTCGAAGAGAAGTTCTCAAAGGTGTATGTCTCTGCTCATCCAGGTAAGCAAGGTCCTCCAAGTGGGCAGAGCTGGTAGCTGACAAGAAAGAAAAGTTTAGTTAGAATATCTTAGTTTAGAAAACTTCAGGGAGTCTGTATCTCTCAAACTTTGGAAACTTACTCCAGCACAAAATGCAATGTATAATATATAATGTATGTAATATATTTTATGTCTTTAAAAAATCAAATAAATGGCTTTTAAAAAAATATTAAGCCTTCAGTTCACCTGCTACTTTAAGACAGCACATTATAAATTTGTATTTGCTAAGAGGTTCTATAACCTTAAACAGAGAAATACAATATTTCCTATTCAAACACAGAAACAAGCAAACTTAACAAATGTAAAACCTCACTTCATAAAAGTGACAGACAATGTTAAAGATTATTTGAGATTAAAAATGAAAAACAAATAAACTGCCAGTCCAACAGCTTAAAATGCCATTTTGCTTCTGAATGCCTGAATCATGAAAGCTGCAACGACAGCAACAATAACAAAAGAGAAGTTTCTTTTTTTCTTTCTTTCTTTTTTTTTTTTTTTTGAGAGACAAGGTCTTGCTCTGTTGCTCAGGCCAGAGTGCAGTGGTGTGATCATAGCTCATTGCAGCCTCAAACTCCCGGGTTCAAGCCATTCTCCCATCTCAGTCTCCTGAGTAGCTACAGGCAAGTGCCACCACGCCTGGCTAATTAAAAAAAATTTTTTTTTTTTTTTAGAGATGGAATCTTGCTATGTTACTCAGGCTAGTCTCTAATCCTTGGCCTCAAGTGATTCTCCTGCCTCATCCTCCCAAATTGCTGGGATTATAGGTGTAAGCCACCATGCCCAGCCCCTAAGATTATTTTTTTGTGGCTGCTGGGCCTCAGATGATTTGCTACCAAGTACCTGGGGTGTATTCCTGTATGTGAGAAATTATATAATGTGTTGAGATTACATAGTCATCTGCCTCGAAGACTTTATAATCCAATTTGGCCATCATGGATATGTGCTACTTTGCCTAATAGTTGATTATAAGTGAGTTTTTTTAATAGAAACTAAGAGACAAAACAGGAAGAGGAGACAGGCTAGAATTCTCTCAGCATAAAGAAGCAAGCATGCTAACAGTAAATAAACTTGTTTCCAACCTTATATATAAGTTGATTATGGTGATTGACCTTGAGTAGTGATATTCATTTGTTAAGTTGTTCATTTATTCATTCAACAAATATAACACAATTGTTAATAAGAATGTCAGCACAGTATCATAACAATAATTTTATCATGGTTTCTAATCAGACTACAGAAAAGATGAGTGAGCAAACATTTTACTAAAGAATGTAGCAGACAGCATTCAAGAGAACGTTTTATTAAAATTATAAGAATGAAATTAGGACTTAAAAGTTATTCCATCTGATACCTGCCTAATGCTCAACTCTTTTCTCTCTTTAGAGGTAGCTGCATAGCTTATGCTTGAACATGCCTAATGGTGGGAACACAGTATCTCCTGAGACATGCTATTTCATCTTTGGTCAATTCTGTTATTAGTAATACAGTTTTGGCCGGGCGCGGTGGCTCACGCCTCTAATCCTAGCCCTTGGGAAGCCGAGATGGTTGGATTGTTTTTGAGTTCAGGAGTTTGAGACCAGCCTGAGCAAGACTGAGACCCCGTCTCTACTAAAAATAGAAAGAAATTATCTGGACAACTAAAAATATATAGAAAAAATGAGCCAGGCATAGTGGCACATGCCTGTAGTCCCAGCTACTCGGCAGGCTGAGGCAGAAGGATTGCTTAAGCCCAGGAATTCGAGGTTGCTGTGAGCTAGGCTGACACCACAGCACTCTAGCCAGAGCAAAAGAGCAAGACTGTCTCCAAAAAAAAAAAAAAAAGTAATACAGTTTTCTCTACTTCCCTACCTGCTACCCATTCTTTCTCTTAATGGTACAGATGCATCTTCTGTTTATACCCCCCCAAAATTTAAAAAGCCCCACCTCCACTGTTTTTTTGTTTTTTTTTTTTTAAGAGATGGGGTCTTGCTCTGTCAATCAGGCTGCAGTGCAGCAATCTGATCATTGCTCACTGCAGCCTCAAACTCCTGGGCTCAAGCAATCCTTCTGCCCCAGCCTCCTGAGTAGCTGGGACTACAAGCATGTGCCATGACGCCTGACTAATTTAAAAAAAATTTTTGTAGAGGTGGGGGGGGGTCTCTCTATGTTGCCCAGGCTGGTCTCGAACTCCTGTCCTCAAGTGATCCTCCCACCTTGGCCTCCCACAGTGCTGGGATAACAGGGATAAGCCACTATACCTGGCCAAAAATAACCCTTTAAAAAATGTACTAATACAGTAAAAAGAAAGGAACTAAAAGAAATGAACATTTATTTATTAAACACTCAAAATGTGCCAGGTAATGTGCAACATGCTTTTCTTGAATAATGTTTTTTATTTTAAAGGGAAACTGCTGCCCTATAGAGATGTTGCTCTATAGAATTGTTGCCCTATAGAGACAGAAATGATTTCAGGAGTTTTGCAGGGCTTTTCCCTGAAGGAATATGTGAACGTGTTAGTTCACATATCAAAAGCTGCCTCGCCTCAGGAGGGCATCTCACTGGTCAGTAGTAGCTTTCCAAGGCAACACTGTGTCTCAAACCTGTCGGCTTGTGCCTGCTTCTGTACGACAAAGCTTGGTATGAGGCCATGGGATGAGAACTGATCAAAGAGTGCCCACCCGACAGAGAGACACCTGCAGCTAAAAGCAATTAGCCTAAGGGACAGTTCCTGCTTCACTCCTGACTACCTGTCTCAATCAACAAAAAACCAGATAAAGAAATATAGAGCCATTATATCTGTTTAGCCTTTCTGCTAAGTGATAGTTTTATCTTAGAACTTAGAAGTTTGTCTTCGAAAGATTTTGTAACCATTTACTCATTAAGATAGAGTTAATTAAGGGATCTGTAGAAACTTTTTGGGAGACTTTTAACCTAAAATGAACTACCTGTTATGTAAATCCGTTACCCCTGGGGCAACTGATCACTGTACTGATAAATACTGATGTGGAACTTTACTTGTGGCCTCACAGCTCACGGGAATGCTGGAGATCTCCTGATTCCCCCAACTTTATACAATCTATACTTTATAAAATTGTACTTTTGTCTCTATGTATCCTTTTATTTCTATATTCTATTATTTTCTATTTCCTATATTTTCTTATCCCTTGCCAAAGGGATTTTCTTATCCCCTGCCATAGGGACCCGATTTTTCCTGGGGGAAACAAAAAAATCAGAAAGTGTAACAATGAAGACATTCTACAAATAAAGAGAAATTCATAGGCTTCTTGCCTGGAAAGATGCTTGGAAGATCCCTATTTCCTTGGTAAAAATTCCTATGGGTAATTTTCAGCCCCTCCCATATTAGTGCAATATTAGGATATTCTGAGCACAAATGTTTCCTTAACTTTGTATCATCTCCCTTCCCTTCCTTGATATTCTGAACACAAATATTCTCTAAATTTTACCAAATAGTTACAAAACATTAGTCATTATATGAATCCTCTGTATTAGTATATCCCAGTTTTCTTAAAAATAGAGGTTCTAATCTATATGTATTCTACAGCAGCTTTTTATCACTTTACTTCACAAAACCAAGAAATATGGTAAATATATTTTAAAATTTCAGCCAGATGACATTAGAAGAAAAAGAAAATATTGCCATTATTAAGCTGCATGAATAGTTCATTCTTTCACAAATCCAAATATTCACAGGTAAACTAAACTAAGGAAAAGCAGTGATATTCAATATAAAGCACAAACATTCTGGAGCCCTGATTCAGTAAATGGGGAACTATGGCTTTAATCAGTGACTGCAATAAAATTATGGTTGGTGTTATCTGAATTTGTTAAAACATTCATTCTTTTTCTTGTTTTAGCAATTAATATCTTCTTTTTTTGGTCTCTGAATCTATCACTATTTTCTTTTTTAATTTTTTATTTCAAAATATTAAAGGGGTAACAAATGTTTTTGTTATATGGAAGTCAGGGCTTTTGGTGTGTCCGCTGCTAGAATAGTGTTCCTGTACCCAATAGATAAGTTTTCCTTCCCACACTTCCCCTCCCAGGTTTCCAATGTCCTTTATATCTCTTTTTGCCCCTGTGTACCCATCATTTAGTTCCCATTTATTAGTGAGAATATACGGTGTTTGGTTTTCCATTCTTGATATACTTCATTTAGGAAAATGATCTCTAGTCCCATCCAGGTTGCTGCAAATGACATTATTTCATTCCTTTTTATGGCTGAGTAGTACTCCATGGTGTGTGTGTGTGTGTGTGTGTGTGTGTGTGTGTGTATCCACACACACACACACACACACACACCCCACATTTTCTTTATCCCCTCATGAATTGATGGACACTTAGGTTGGTTCCACATCTTTGCAACTGTGAATTGTGCTGTGATAAACATTTGAGTATAGGAGTCTTTTTTATAAAATGACTTCTTATCCTTTGGGTAGATACCCAGCAGTGGAATTGCTGGATTTGATGGTAGGTCTACATTTACTTCTTTGAGGAATCTCCACATGTTCTCCGTAGAGGTTGTACTAATTTGCAGTTCCACCCTACCACTATTTTCTTTATCAAATAATACAAAATCATTTTTCTACGACTTTTTTTTCTTATTAAAGAACTATTCTCATTAATTCTATTTTCAGTTTCTCTCTGATTTATCATTTTCTAAATTTTTGTCCCTTCTAATATATTAATATTTAAAGGTATATGAGACAAATATTGGAAAAATCAGCCAGGAGACCCAAAATTCTGTTGGCCACTGCCCTTTGTTCTACTAGTTGTACCTAGTTGTATTCTTCCTCATAGTCACTTGAATCTTTCCATTTGCAAGTAATTTTCAGAGAAAAAGTCTTTGTCATACTGTGTCAAACTTATCTTTCCCTTTGTCAAAACTCTGCTTAGGCTACACTCTCTTTGCTTCTCTGATCAATTTCCTAGTCAGAATTAATTGCTTCTCCCTTTCATATACTGCTATTTAGAACTTGTTTTTTCAACTAGTTGTTTATATGTCTTCCCTCATTGATTGTGGTAGGTTTTTGAGGGCAAGAGGGAATACCTGATTCATCTTTGATCACTCTTATCCCTTCCACGTAAATCAGAATGCCCCGCATATAATGCTCAGCGTAGAACTGAATTCCAGACTAGTCCTACTTAGATTTAATCTATCTGGCCCTATCCTCATCTTCCTCATTGCCTTGCTTGCTTAATGCTTAATAGACATAACTACAATAATTGCTTGGCTTCAATGATGTTCACATTATCTTCCTTCAGATACTGCTGATCCCTCTTTTACTTTTTTCCATAGCACATGCCATCTTCTAGCATACTATACAAATTATTTATTGATTATGTTTATTTTACTTTTCTCAACTAGAATGTAAGCTTCATGAGGGTGAGAATATTTGTTTATTGACGATGCTTAAGCACTTTGAACAGTGCCTGGCATATGGTATATGCTCAATAAATACTTGTCTAATGAATGAATGATTGTACTATATGTACAGTTCATGTTTTAGATACATTTAAACAATGAACAAATAACAAATTAACTTTTGTCTTACTGGGTTATTTTGAAGGTGGTAGCTATAGCAACAAGGCCTTGTATGTCATCATCCCCTGCAAACAACAATGACAGCTCTATAGGGACACACATATTCCTATCTTATAGTATTAATACTACTGTTACTGTGAAATTGTACCGGCAAAAGTTTTTGAGATAATTCTGTCAGATTAAACTAATACTATAATATTTAGTGAACACTTTCCACATAATAATTAGGTGAGTTCAAGTGAATTGAGAAAAAAGAAAAACAAATCTACAGTGAAAATTTTTATGTAAAAAGAAAAAGCTTTAAAAAGTAAATCCACAAAATTTGTTGTTAAAAAGATTTGTTTTTAGAGAAGGAAGAGAGAAGAGGAAAAAGGAGCATATTATTTTTGGAGATTTTTATCAGATTATAACAGCTGAGGATCACTGACATATAGAGCATTTAAATGACATGCTTTTTTAAAGTTAAAATAATTTAGATACACTACAAATGGGAAGAAAAAAATCCAACAGACAACATTTGGCATAAAGCATTTCAGAGACAACTCTATATTGAGTTTAGAAGCCAGTTTGAATTGTTTCTTCTTGTATCAATTACCAGTAATGCAAACAGATTATAGCAGCATAATTGTCATTCTGGCTGACCTGAGCAGGGAGCCTGGAATGACATTTTATCTTTGCTACTGCCTGGGCAAGAAGCCACTCTGCTGTCCTTATACCCTTGATATATAAAGCCAACATTCTGACTGTTAAAAAGTCCATTTTTGATTTTTTGGTAAACTCTGCATTACAGTTTCTGATTGGATTCATTTAAATTCCCCTAGATTCCCATTCTGCATTTACCTGAATCTTAAGATCCTTTTCTTAGGAAAATGTGCAGCTCCAAGCATTAATAAGTAGATGGTGAGAAGTTTATATTTTAACTGACCTCTGTTGTTTGTATACTTCCCTGATAGACCCTTCATTCTCACACAAAGCACTGACGACAGCTGTTGCAAGCAAACATTTCCTGCTTCCCACATCCCTCCAGTTCCTTGCCAATCTCACTTTAAGGCATCAAGAATGACCATAAACAGCCTACTCTCTGATAATTTCTGCCATGAAACCACAAGTCCACAAGGATCTTCTGCTTCCTTCCAACACAAAGGCTTAAAAACAAATATGCAATAGCAATTTACATTTTGAAAACAAGAAAATACATAATTTTTATCATATTTTAGAATTTTAATTTAAAGGTACATAAACATCTAAGTTTATACTCAGAAAGCTGAGCTACTTCAGAAAAACCCAAGCCTTAATGCTGCAGACTGCCAAAACTCAACCTTAATCACTTTGTCATTTGAGTTAAAAAGGTTTTGTTTTCACCAAATGTAGTATCTTCATATGTAGAACACGGAGCTTTTAATTGGTACATCTAACTATAGACTTCACTTGTTTAAGTCTTTATATTTTAAAAAGTATACAGCTGAGTTTATTTGACCAATATATTTATACTTATATTAATCAGAACCCTATTTTAATAATTAATAAAATATATTAATACATGATTATTTAAAATTTTTCATTATATGCATTTCTTCTATTTGTCACAAGTGAGTTAAAAACTCAGAAAATATATTTTTAAAAATAATTCACGATAAACATTTGCATATGTGCTGACTCCATTCTTCCTGCAATAAAAGTGTCATAAAAGCCGCAAGTCCTTTCCATTCTTTGTAAAATCAAGGGTCTTGGTCTTATAGAACAATATCAACAGTTTTATTCTTTAGAGTTCAGTCTAGTGGCAGCCTCAAGAATTTTAAGTAATCCCTTGACAATTTCCTGTCATGTCAGAAGATGTGATCCTGTAAAGATGCCAAGGAGTTCAGGCAAAAGAAGGTGATTCTCTTCCCAAAGTGGGGAAAAGCGTAACATGTCAAGCAACATTTAAGCAACTATTCCCCCAGGTTTTTAAAAGCGATGCAAATTGGTATTTTTCACAACATTATCTGGTCTCTAAAACAAATAATTATATTACTCAGATGGAGACTAAGTTTAAAAACGAAGGGAAATTTAAAAGTTAGATTTGAACAAAGCCTTTTATTACTGGCATTCATCATCCCCACCCCTACTCTGCCCCCGATGTTCAGATGCTTAGAACGACTTGATAAGCACAAATATACTGGATTTTTTTCCTATTTCAAATTCATTTCATATTTGAAAACCTCAATTATTCCTGTTCACCAAAGAGATTTGAATATTTGATTTTCCTCAGCTTGGGGAACCACTTCTTTGTATGTATTAGAAAGTAGAGGAAAACATATATATCTAGAGTTAAAAAGAAGAGACCATTCTCAACTAAGAAAATTTAATTTAAAAGTTATTTACATATCTCATCATTTAAGCTACCAGAGGTTGTGGTTTTATCAAATATTTACATACATTATACATTCACCAGTGTAATTCCCTGTGAAAGTAATTTTATTTCTCTGAATTCTGAAAACATTTTCAACTTACAACCTACTAAATTTTGAAAATTACTGAGTCATTGGTTTATAGCTTACTTTCCGGCTTCTTCGTAAGCACAATGAAACTGTGGTTTCCAGATACAGAGAACAACCTAATGTAAACCATTCTATGACCTATAACTTGCCCTGTAGGGAACGGTAGGTCTGTTTGTATCATGTTCAACACTGACAAGAAATAATTTTCTGATGATGTATTTTGTTCAATACAGTTAACATGTACTACTCCAACAGTATAAAATCCTCCTCTCCAGGACAGAGCTAACTGACCTCTGGTAGTACATTTACCTTTTACCCTTTCTTTAAAGAAACATGATCATTGCTGCTTAAGAATCTAAAGAGTTCTGCTGACATTATGGGATGACAACCATGGTAGGTAAAAAACTATCAACAACTAAGGTCTATAGTAACAACAATTTAGGGTAATAATTTTTTTTTTAATGTGAGGGAGGGGAAGGAGAGGGAAAAGAGGGAGAAAACATTTAAGTGTGTACAGGAAGTATTTTCTGATATCTGAGTTAAATATACTCCAAAAACATGGAGAAATTACTGTTTATAATACTTGATATAAATAGTATATTTTATATTAAAAAGATAAAGAAAAAATGACACCAAAAAATTTGATAAACTGACATCATCAAAATACAAAATTTTTGTGCTTCACAATACACCAATAAGAAAATGAAGAGACAAACAACAGACTGGAAGAAAATATTTGCAAACACATGTCTGATACAACTTACATCCAGAATACAGAACAAATTCTTGAAACTCAAGAAGAAAACAACCCAATAAAAAAATGTGCAAAAGTCTGAATAGATATTTCACTAAAAACATATATGAATAACTAATAAGTACACAAAATAAACTTAAAATTATTAGTCATTAGGAAGATGCAAATTAAAACCACAATAAGATAGCACTTCACAACTGCTAGAATGACTATAATAAAAAAAATAAGATAATAACATGGTGGAGGGGATGTGGAGAAACAAGAACTCTCATACATTGCTAGTGGGATTATAAAATGGTACAGCCACTTTGGAAAACAGTTTGGTAGTTTCTTAAAAAGTTCAAGATAAAGTTACCAAATGATCCAGCAATTCTACTCCTATGTATCTATCTAAGAGAAATGAAAACGTATGTCTCTCCAAACACTTGCACATAAATGTTCACAGGAGCACTATTCACAATAGCCCCAAATTGGAAACAACCTAAATGACCATCAATGGGTGAATGAACAGATAAAATGTGGCATAGGCATACAATGGAATGCTACTTGCAATAAAAAGGAAAAAACTACTGATACATGCTATGTCATATATAAACCTCAAAAATATTATGCTAAGTAAAAGAAGCCAGACACAAGAGATGACATGTTGTATGACTCCATTTATATGAAATGTCCAGAAAATATAAATCTATGGAGTCAGAAAGTAGATTAGTTGCCTGGGACTGGGAGAGGGAATGGGATTAACATTAAACAGAGATAGGAATCTTAATGAAGTGATGAAAATGTTCCAAAACTGATTTATGGTGAAGGTTAAACAACTTGGTAAATTTAGGCTTATACTCTCAATAAAATGGAGCACTTTAAATAAATTATACATTTGTTGCAGTTGTTAAGCTATTTTTAAGCAACATTATAAATTTTTTATAGAGACAGGGTATCATTATGTTGCTTAGGCTGGTCTTGAACTCCTGGGCTCAAGCCCTCCTCCCACCTCAGCCCCCCAAAAAGCTGGGAGTACAGGTGTGAGCCACTGTGCACAGTCTAAGTTTATATATTTTATTGCTATCTTTTCATTCTATTTTCCATAGACTTTCGGAAGTCTCTTGTATGTATACATCCATGTAACCACCATTCAGATCAAGATATAGAAAGGCCCTTAGCCAATAGTCCCATCAAAGGTAACCACTACTTTAGTTCTATCATCATAGAAGTGTGATAGCTTTGTTTGCTTTTCTGAACTTTATATAAATGTACATACTTCATATTAATAGTATGCACTCTTTTGGGTCTAACTTATATTCAATCATTACTGTGAAATGTATCCACAATGTTGCCTATAACAGTACATTCTTTTGAACTGCTATATACAACTTATTTATCAAGTCTTCTGTTGGACATTTGAGTGGCTTCCAAATTTTAGGTATTATGAAAAAACATATAAACATTTTTATACTTGTCTTCTGATGAACATAAGCACTTATTTTTCATGGGCATTCCACCTAGGAGTGAAATTGCTAGGTGTTATATAACATGCATATATAGCTTTATATACCTTTAATAGACCTTGCCAAACAGCTTTCCAGAGTGGTAGTTTAATTTATTAACATACTCCCACCATCAATGTATGATATTTCAATTGCTTCACCTCCTTGCCAGCACTTGGCATTGTCAGTCCTTCTAATTTTGTGGGCAAGGGTATGGTGGTAGGTATCTCATTGTCATGAAACTTCTGGATCAGAGATGAAAAACAGTTTATTACTCCGAGCAGTAGCAGTAGCCAGAGGATCAATATTAGTGCCAGTTCCCTAAGCCCCAATTCCCATACGGAAACACAAAGAAGTGATACCTGTACATACAGATGGATGTATTACAAGAGAGGCAGTCTGTGCCTATAGATTAGTTTGCATTTTCTAGGATTTTATATAAATGTAATCATATAGTATGCATTTTTTATCTGGCTTCTTTTAGACAGATTCATACGTGTTGTTGTGATATCAATAATTCGTATCTTTTTATTGCTGAGTAGTACTCCATCGTATGAATATACTATAATTTATCTATTCACCTACTGATGAACACTTGGGATATTTGCAGTTTTGGCTGTTACAAAGATGTATACAAATGATCAAAGCAGATTTATCTGTAAGAATATACGCTTTCATTTCTCTTGTATAAATCCTATTGATTTTTTGACTCGCATGTCTCTTACATACATTATAATTATATTTAGTCATCCCTTGGTATATGTGGGGGATTGGTTCTAGAACCCCTGCTCAGATACCAATCTGCAGATGCTCAAGTCCCTTTTAGTAGGCCCCTCTGTATCTGCGGTTCCTCAACCATGGGCACAGAGGGCAACTGTATAGGCATATATGATTATATATCATGTATTATACATATCATACAGATATTACATATTTATGTATTTTAGAGAATCATAAAATGTATTAACCTTTGGAGAGAGGTACTATGTAAAGCAAAGAGAGTGGCTTTTACTTTTCCTTTTGTATTTTTTGTTGGAATTTGAACTTTTATCTGATTTATATATATTATGTAATATATGTGAATCTTTAATTTCTAGGATATGTCAGCAGGGACCACTGTGGAAGGAAATGAAGGCTTATATTTTGTTTTGCTTTCTTTTTTGTATCTCTCTGTATTTAAAACTAATAATTTTTTTTAAGTAGAAAAGAGGAAAATCTCTCAGGCTACTCTTGGTTCTTGGTATTACCTTTCAATATGTCATCTTCTACCATGCGTTCCATGTACCTCAGGTTCTAGTCATGCAGAAATAATACTAATAATGTGCCAAGTTCATGAACTTCTTGGTGCTTCCTTCCTCTTTCCCATTAGTCTTGGTGAATTCTTACTTGTTCTTTTCTATGATGTTTTCTATTCCTCTCTACTCCACTGTCTCCCTTTGCACTTAGATGCTTCCTCCTCTGTGTTCCTACAGTGCTTTATAAATTACTGCATTTACCACATTGTAGCTGAGCATGTTACAAATAACAACAATGCATATCAATTAGAATTTCCTCCTGTAGTTTTCTCTACAAGTCATTATCTTAACATTTGCTATTATCTGTTTTAATCACTGTTCTAATGGATATGTAGAAACTTACTAAAGTACAACTGTAGCCATAATTATGTTGACGCCTATAAGTAGTCAAGTTGCTAAATGGCAGTTAGTAAAAAATTACATTATGAGAGGTAGAAGTTTAGATGCCTGAAAAATTCACAAACTGGATGGCAGTTCCCTAAAAGTTGACTGCAATTTAAAAGATTTTACTAACTAGAATACCAGCTTTTACAGGATGAAATTCTAAACAACAGTCTTATAACCAATGTTAATGGAAGAAAGTGCTCTTTATCTGATAAAATGTTGCTTGCTTTGTAAAGCCTTTTGGGAAAAAAACCATATTTCAAATGATATGTTACCTGGTGATTAAAATATCTGGCATAGAAACCTGAGTTCCATTCTCTGCAATAAAGTTGCAGAACTTCTTCAATATCTAGTAAAGTTAGAGAAATAATTGGTGATTTGTTGATACTTCTGCCTGTTGTCTTATGCTAATTTTTTGAAAGCAATAGTGTTAGAAAGCTTTAGAGTCAGGGAGAGGAAAAGCATATCTGGCTAATTAGTATAAGAGTCTTAGACATCATTTTGTAAGCCACATGGTTAGCATTTTTATAGGGTGAAATAATGAATCTCCAGCTATTTCTGCCCAAGAAGGGCAAAGTATTTTATAATCTTTTCAGTAAACTAAAAGGAGGACAAGATAAGATTAGAACAAACACATTAAGAAACTTCAGGCCGGGCGCAGTGGCTCATGCCTGTAATCCTAGCACTCTGGGAGGCCGAGGCGGGTGGATCGCTTGAGGTCAGGAGTTCGAGACCAGCCTGAGCGAGACCCCGTCTCTACTAAAAAATAGAAATAAATTATCTGGACAACTAAAAAAATATATATAGAAAAAAAATTAGCCGGGCATGGTGGCACATGCCTGTAGTCCCAGCTACTCGGGAGGCTGAGGCAGTAGGATCGCTTAAGCCCAGGAGTTTGAGGTTGCTGTGAGCTAGGCTGACGCCACGGCACTCACTCTAGCCAGGGCAACAAAGTGAGACTCTGTTTCAAAAAAAAAAAAAAAAAAGAAACTTCACCACCACAACAAAAATTAAGTTCTGGAAATGAGGGATCTCATGCAGATAACCAATTTATTACTGGGCACTGTCTATGTACCACACTGATGATGACAGTCTGGCTAAATGCATATTATAAAAACTTAAGAATAAACAAAACAAAAATGGAAGAGCAAATTTCAGTTTTTTTGTCTCTTTCAAATCCTTCTAGACTCCTTGTTATCTAAGATCAGTACAGCTAATTAGCAATGTTCCCCTCATGGAATTTTTACAAATTTTTGACTCTCCATGCAATTTATGAAGTCATATGAAATACATCATGAAACTTTTCCACAAAGTCTAAAACAGTTTCTCTTCCTACGCACAGCTAACACTATCTACGATATGTATAGCTGAGGGGTGGCTTGGGCCAAATGATTCTGGATGCCTTTTTTTTTTTCCCCTTTTCAACACAATTACACTTCTAGTTGAATAAAAGGTTTCTGGTCTATCACTGAAAAATACATATTGTCAGTTGTTAGCAAATGATGATAAAGGTTGTTTACACAGTCTATATACCCTATAACAGAATGAAAAAAATTATTATTAGATTTACTAAATTGTTTGTTTTTGTTTAAAGCTGATTTCATAAATTTGTTGGTTCATGCATACATTCTTTATGAGTTCACTCAACCAACAACTATGGAGCATCCACTGGAGTCTTCTCAGCTCTTAATCTCAAAGTTTATATTCTAGTAGTCAGACCAACATATATACATAATAGCTGTACACAATACAAAATAGACTGCTGCCAACACAAACAGAGAATACATATAAAGCACGAGGAGAGTTTAGAGAAAGAAGCAATTACTTGTGGCTGGGAGAGTAAGGGGATGATGATTGGGGAAAACTTCATGAAGGAGGAGGTATTTGAGCTCAGCCTGGAAAAGTGCCTAGGAATTAGATGGAGATGGTTTGGTAGTTGCCACAGGATTTTTTACTGACTGGTGGTTAGTTAAATGCAGTCCTGATGACTTTTGGAGACTAATAGCAAAATATTAAATTAACCAAGGCTTGGTTGTTTCATTCTTTCTTCCTATAGTCCATTCAGTTCTGGCACTGGTCTGAAGGTACAGGATATGAGCAGGGAGGGAGTGCTTGGCTAATACAGAGGCAGAATAGTTTAGGGGTATGTTTGGGGCTAAGAGAAGCCTGAGGAAGGGCTGAACAGGGTTTAACCAAATGAGATCTTTGATTATTAATACAATAAAAAAAAGATCTAAGGAAATTCATAAAATGTAATGGGGAGCAATAAGGAAGAACGAGGTAGTACAGAATGTTAAGTAGTACCTGAGACTCACAGCCCTGAATTAACATTGTTCATTGCAATTGACTATATAGTTCAACTCATTAAAAAAAACTTCTCTGTCTCCTGAATGCTCAGTGCCTTTCCAAATAACAGAGCCAGAATTTTCTTAGAAATGATTATAGCTTAGTTAGGAAGTAAATTGGGAGGTATTATTAAGGTTAGTAGCTATGTTTCCCTATTTATATATAAGCAAGGATTTATATGCTTCTCTTCTGGAAAGACTCAATTTGCCTGGAACTTTTCATAAGTTATAGCATTCTAGGATTCTAACATGACATGGTAGTTGGGGATCAACCTATTTAGAAGGACCTAGGAGAGAAAATTTGCTGTCACTATATAAAAGTGAATAATCTTAAAAAATTAGTATTAAAATCTTCTGCAGTTACTGACCTTTCAGATAAGCCATTCCCTCCCATAATCATACCTGATGACAGATACTGAGACAGATGTCTTCCAGAGGTAAGAACAAAGAGTAATGGTTTAGAACAGGTAGGAAAGGGAAATGGGAATGGCAAGAAGCATTACACTATCATCAGTGAGATAAATCTATCCAGGCATTCATCAGGAAAGAAGGAAAGACAAACATAACTTTGATTTGGTAGTCTGGACAAAGGCCAGATGATGATACATTTTGAAAATGTCAGAATGTTCAACTATTCTGCAAAAGCTCCTAGTTTGAATTATTAAACAGCAACTTAGCTGTATTAAAAATATCCCTTAACATCAATTCTGAGTAGCTCCTAAAGAATAATGACTTCATGTTTCAGAGACTTAACCTTCTGTATCATTTCTGTATAACTGACTTTGCCAGTGGTGTTTGAGTTATTCTTTAGAAATGTAGGTACTTGGTGATTCTTCTATGAAATGAGAGCAAGGGTATTGTGAAAATACTGAACTCATGGAAGAGGAAGCTGAATTCTTGCCTGCCTATCACTCCCACAAACTATGGATAATGATTTCCGATAATATAAATTATACTGAATATACTTCAATTTGATAATGTTTTTTAAAACTCTATTTTTCAAAAACTAAAACCTCAAACTAGAATTCTTTCAAAGACTTATGATGTAAGGGAAAAGATTTTTAATAGTTGATGATATATTTTATAGGCTATTTCTGATTTCATATGTGTTTTTGTGTATTTT
Organism: Lemur catta; assembly: GCF_020740605.2. Lineage (NCBI taxonomy): Eukaryota > Metazoa > Chordata > Mammalia > Primates > Lemuridae > Lemur > Lemur catta. The sequence goes on along the minus strand of NC_059142.1, from coordinate 43,703,079 downwards.
AGGAGAACTAAGCAATCACTTGAGGAAGATGAACTTTGCCTCGGGTTCAAAAAATACACACATGTATATTACCCAAACACAAATGAACAGCTTAGTCAAACAAGATGAATGGAAAATTTAAATACTGTTAGAGCAGGATTTGTTTTCATTTCAATATATATCCCAATAAAATGATTATTTTTTTAAAAAACCTTACCTGCTACTGAATTTGGCCGCGGCATGAGATATAAAGGAATAGACTGTACTGACTGAGATAGAACAGTTTCCAAATTCCTCTCTGGGATCTTATTCAGACTATAGGTAGAAGCAGTCATGTTTTCATCTACTCGATACAAACAGGAGTCCATGCTGGATTTTTGAGACTGCCACGGTTTTAGGTTTCCTCCAGATCCTAATTCTTTACTGCTTTCCCCAGCATATTTTGTGCGTTCCATGTTTTCAGAATAGCTTGTCAATGTAGCTGAAAAAAAAAAAAAAGTAAAACGAATTTAAAAGAAAATATAAAGGAGAGATTAATCTGTTTATGGCTATCTAAATCCATGACTAGATAATGAGAATATTAGTAATATCATTTAAAAACATTACTGATAAGCATTTCACCTCTATAATGAAGTGTAAATAACTGTAACCAAAATATAACCAACTCTCACATATATTTAACAACTCTATTTAAATAAATTAAACAAATTCATATATCAGTACTAAAGGACCTAGAGCTAGACCTATCAATATTAAAATTTTCAGCATTTCATCAAAAAGGAATTTATATAATTTTCATGGATTGCTGGGGAGCCTCAAAATTCCCCAAAAGTTGTCTATATTTTTTTTTATCCTATTCTTTCTCCTACTTAAATTTATTTCCTGGCCCTGTATATGTAACAAAGAATTAGAATAAAATAAACAGTCCCTAAGTAGAAACAAATATAGGAGAAAGAACTTTCCCAAATAAGGAGGCAATACAGGCCCTTCTTGTATAGATCTTCACTGTAGCTCTAACCCTAAATATGTTAAGTCCCTTAATAAAATAAAAAACTAAAAGGTCTTCTGGAATTTTTTCTAGTCTTACAACTAATTATACATGAAAAGAAAAATTTTCATCAACTCCAGAAAGGATTAAAAATATTAAAGTCTAGATTATAAAAATTTTTTAGCAATAATTATAAAACAAGAATAAGGCTGGGTGTGGTGTCTCATGCCTGTAATCCCAGCACTTTGAGGGGCTGAGGTGGGAGGATCGCTTGAGAAGTCAGGAGTTTGAGACCAGCCTGGGTAACATAGTGAGACTCCATCTCCATGAAAAATAAAAAAACGTTAGCTGGGTGTGGTCGTGGGTGCTGGAGGCTGAGGCGGTACATCACTTAAGCCCCAGAGTTGGAGGCTGCAGTGAGCTATGATCACATCACTGTACCCCAGCCTGGGAGACAGAGCAAGACTCTTGTCTCAAAAGAAAAAAAAGTCATAAAATAAGAACATAAGATGTCATCCCAGGAGGAGAGTTTTTATTTTTTTTTACATTTGTATTCACTCTATTGATTTTTTGCTTATGAAACAGAATTGCTAAAGATAAAACATAAACTTTAAAAAAAAGTATTTCAACATAACTTTCCAAACTGGTTGCTCCAAGTTATAATATCACAAAGTATTGTGTGACTATCTGACGGCACATCCTTGTTAGTATTTGTACTATTATTTGTAGGTTTAAACAAATATTTTGATTTTTTGGTTGTTTTGTGTTTACTTATAATTTTTATCTCTTTTGTGTGAAGTCACTGTTTATATCATTCGGCCACTAAACTATTGGGGTTATTTTATTACACACTTAAATATAGATATCAACCCCTTTTTACATTTAATGAAAATGGGTTTTCCCTTCAAGTGAAGGGAAGTTTTGTGATTTACATATTTGTGATTTTACAAATTTTTGCATATTTGAATGGTTTAAAATTTTTTTTTTAAATTTCAGAATATTATGGGGGTACAAACACTTTGATTACACATATTGCCTTTGCACTGCCCAAGTCAGAGCTATAAGCATGACCACCCCAAACAGTGTGCACTGCACCCATTAGGTGTGAATATATCCATCTTCTCCTCCCCCCTCCCCGACACCCAATGCATGTTACTTCCTATATGTGCACATAAGTGTTGATCAATTAGTGCCAATTTAATGGTGAGTACATGTGGTGCTTGTTTTTCCATTCTTGTGATACTTCACTTCGAAGAATGGGCTCCAGCTCCATCAAGGATAATACAAGAAGTTTCAGTTCAGGAGAGTTTTTATATGTTAGTTGATTTTCTCTTCTTATACTTCAAATGTCCCTTTTGCCAAAAGAAAAGACCTAACCTCATGAGGTTATTTCCACAGTCCTTTTCAATGAGGTTCTTTCTGTGCAAATTTAAACGGAATTCTAGATTTTTTTGTAACAAGACGAAAAGATGAATTATTAAGACGAATTATAAATTTTTCTTTAAGACAAAATCTGACTCTGTTGTCACAAAAAATAAAAGGCTATGAAAAAGACACCTAAGTGAACTACAAAAAGGTAGAGAACTAGGAAAAGGAAAATTTTCTAAACTCAATCCTCAGAATTAAAAGAGAGAAAAGGGCATGTGCTTTGGGGGCCTCCTCTGAAAGGAAATCAGAACTATCACAGAATACTTCTGGAACGCTTACAAGATTCTGAAAGCTAAGTTTCCATATTAACATCTTCTATTTCTGCGGTCCCCAACCCCCAGGCCGCCGACCGGTTAGGAACTGGGCCGCACTGCTGCCTGATCTCCCCTCCCTGCCTGTGGAAAAATTGTCCTCCGTGAAACTTAGGAACTGGCTGCACAGCATGAAGCGAGTGCTGGTGAGCGAGCAAAACTTGGAAGCTTCATCTGTATTAGAGCTGCTCCCGACTGCTGGCCCCAATCACCACCTGAGGACCCCACCCTCGTGTGGGAAAATTGTCTTCTATGAAATCAGTCCCTGGTGCCAGAAAGGTTGGGGACAGCTGCTCTGTTTCCCTCTTAGTGATTATTTGTAAAACCCTTAAGGAATAGGCAATCTATCCTCATTCTGGGGAGACAGCTAACAAAAAGAAAGCAGAGAAAATTACATTTCCACATTTTGGTCCAGTCTTTGGAGACAAGAAACTATAGTAGGTGGTAGCAAACCTGAAAAAGAAAGGAAACCAGTTTCTGAAACTCAGAAAACCTTTCAAAAGGAAGAACACAGAGAACAAATCAGGAACTGAAAAGTCACTCCAGGGCCTAACAACCTGAAGGGCAAAGTGATTTTTTTGATAACTAATAAAGAAGCAACACCCAAGAAAAAGCTCAGCTATGTATTAAGCATGATGTTCCTCCTTCCCTATTACATCATAAACTTTAATACAAGTAATCACAGTAAATTCAAATTTATCACTCTAATTTTTAATTGCATAAATATACATTATCTCATTTGATCATCAATATAACACTCTAAGCAAGACTGGTATTACTATCTTCATTACGTAGATGAGGAAACCAATACTTGGAGACATTAGGCATATTGCCCACTGTTACATAGCTAGCAAGTAGTCTCCCAGGCAACTAATTATTTGGGGTCTTAATCATTAACTACCTTATATTGTTATGTAATTTTTTTTGTAGATGTTACCTTGGCCCCTTCACTAGATTGTACATTTCTGGAGAGTAGAAATTGTACCTTAAATTTTTTTCATATTTACAATTTTTTAAAACTTTCAGCACCCAGCTCTGTAATACCCACATGATAAAAAAAGGGATAACAAGGGAGAGCACACAGGCTAAATAAAGCCCTACTGTCACCTATAAAAATCACAGAAAAATAGTGAGTAGTGAACACTTAGGTGATCTGGCAATTTGAGAGGACACTGCAAACATTAACAATGAAATACAAGAGGAGCAAAATAAATGGCCTCATTCTTCAGTGCATTTTTTTTCTAGCACTTATGCTAAAAATATTTCTATCAAGAATATGAGTATATATGTTACCTGAGAAATTACTTAAGCAAAGAAACTCCCTACTTTTGGGAGAAACGTATAATGAGAGGACACAGTATTTTAGAGATACTTAAGCTAAGCTCTGAAGAATGAATCCAGTACTGGTGAAGAGTCTGTACGGCTGCTAGGAATACAGAACTATACTCTCAGTATTTTAGGATGTGGTTTGTGTTTGTGTTAGGGAAAGAGGTGGAAAGACCAATCAGGCTTTCTATTTTAGGATACTGCCAAACAATTAAATAGACACTGAACTATCAGCTCTTGAGAAGGCTGCATTTTTTTTTTTGAGCATCCTGTTTTATTTTCTTAACCAATACACAAAAATATAAAACAAAACTGGGGATAGAATATAAATTAAAGTTCTCATTTTTCAAAGTGAAAAATTTGAAAAGATACTAGGATAAAGCTGTTAACTCAAGAAATAGTGGTAAAAGTAAATCACTTAGAATTATGGCAGCAACCACCAGAAGAAACAAAACAGGGACTTGGGGTGAGGTGGTAAACTTTTACTTTAAAATAGAACTAGGCAGCATATTCTCCAAGATGAGTTAGTTGGCTTACATGCAGTATACCCTATGAAAGTAAAAGGTTTTAAATACCTTCACCACACCTTAGTACCTCATATATAATAAAGTAAAAGCCAGGTACATAAAGCCAGAACCAAGGGTATAAACATAAGAAACAACTATATACATAAATTGGGTCCTCAGGTAAACTGAAAGCAGTTTTTAAAAATATTCCCTGCTATACCTTTTAAGACAATTTTAGGTTACCCTGGAGTGAGAAGTAACCACATTCAAATGAGTTAAGGTATAAAATGTAAAAAGGGCCACAAGCTTTATTAAAAAGAAATGCAACATTATTATGTACAGATGGCACATGGTGCCAATTTTATTTGCAGATAAAGTATTCCAAGTGTACAAGTTACACCTTTGCCACAGCCTTGGCTAAGTCTTGTACTAATGTAGAATTCAGCTGTGCTAGAGTGCTGATCTTAGCATGCTTAGATGTGGCATACTTATTCTTGATAGTCATGTGCTTTGTAAGTCCTTGATTTACCATGACTATATTCTTAGCCAGGTGCTGCATAACAGGAAGAAGGGAATCTTCAGTGTATGATAGGTAATGCTGTAGAGTTGGTGTCCATTCACCATCATCCAGAATTTTCAATGGTAAGCAAAAAGCTCCTGTTGCAATTTGAGAAGGAGGAAAGTGCACCATATAATAGTCCAACATAGTTCCATCAGGTATTTGGCCAAAGTATGTTGTTCAACATCAACCTCTCCAATCTTAGATGCTCTCCGAAGGAAGTGCAGGGGTAGAAGCCAACCCAGACCGAAATTTAAAGCTCTTAGAATCTTCATTTCCATCTGTCTGATTTGGCGCTTAGTGTAAGTGCTGTCAGTCACAAAAGCAAAGTCACCAATTTCTGGAGGGTACATTTCTTCATATTTGCTTGCAATAAACATGGCAGTGACACCAACCAGCTACAGCATCTTCTTGGGCACACAATTATTCTGCACGAACCGATCAATAATGGAAACAGTCATGTACACAGTCTCCTGCAGCAACCTGAATCTTATTTGAACCTGTACTAGCCAGTCCATCGGGATGGCTCTCATGTTTCCAGTGACTTCCTGACCCAGGAGGTATTTTGGTCTAACTGCTTGCTCTTCCTCAAGTTGTCTCAGATAAGCATAAATATCCTTCACATATTCACTACATAGGTTTGGATCAGCTCCATCTTCTGCATCCACATCACTCACTGCAAGAATTATATCAGAGAAAGCCTGACACAGATATTCTTCTGCAGGGGCACATCCAGATGTTTCCACTGGAGAGAGAGTATCAACCAAAATAGGCTCAGGTGAAAGTTTTTCTTCTTTAACAGGCTCACGTTCTGGCTCGGTCTGGCTGAGGCTCAGGCACCTTTTCCAGAGGTTTTGGTAGTTTTTTAGCAATAACTTTTCCAGTAGCTAAAGTTTTTGCTTCCTTTTCAGAGGCATTTTGGCCTGCAGCTGTTCACTGACTTTGTTACCAATGTCTCCAAGAGCTGTCCTTGGCCTCAGCTCGGGCTTGGAGGCTGCAGCAGTAGCCACAGGCACACGCTTAGCGCCTGCCATACTGATCTTTGGCTTATTTTCAGCATTAGTTTTCATGTTCCTGGTGACTCGGAGCACCACGGCTTCCTCTTCACCAGACAGCAACTCAGCGGGGAGAACCACGACACCAGAGCACCAGACCAGCGGAGGCCTTGAACCAATGCAGACCAACAGCCGTTCCTCTGCAGCACCAAGGCTGCATTTTCAACAATGATCAAGGACTTCAATAAAAATCCTTGCAATACTTACCCAACTTCCAGTCATTCCAGATAATAATTTCATAGTCACCTAAATTTGTACTTTTATCTTTATTTTATTTTACCCATTGGAAAAAGAGAGAGGCCTGCTTTATGAGAAAGGAGAGAAAAATATAATCCAAACTTGAGGTTAGGGAACACTCATGTTGTCTGAGTCCGTCAGGTGAAGATGGGAAAAGAATGTATAATCTAAACAGAAAAAAACCTCTAAGGGTGTAGAGGCAAGAGACAGTAAAGTTCTTTAAGAGAATTAAATAAAAGTTCAATAAGCTAGAACTTGGGAGTGAGTTGGGGACAGTGGTTTGTTGATAAAAGTTTAATAACTGGCTCTCTGAAAAATAAAACAAGAAACAAAACAAAATTCTGATTCGTAGTATTTGGTGATCTCCATGGCATAAATGCTTGCTTGGTGGCTGATTTCTAGCTACCTATGATTTAACAACTGGCTTACAAACTTACTGAAACCTTAACAATTGGTTATCACTGGTGCTAGCTAGCCACAGCACACTACCAGGTGAAGCAATGGGGAGGAGACACAGTCCAAATTAGACTGAAACTTATAAACCATATTAAAGGGATTGGATTTTATCTTGCTCATCCTAAGAGCAATTGAGGAAATGATTAAAGGGTTTTGAGGGACATGATTAAACTTGCATTTTAAAAGGATTACTCTGGTTTCAGTGAGTAGAATAAATTAGAGCAAAGTGTTTTTAACACATTGACTACCACACTAGAAAAAAAATTTTTATACCTTGGGGCCACGTTTTTTTATTAGGAAAATAGAATAAAAACTTTGAAAACAAAACTTTCCCTTCTAATTTAATGAAAAATTTGTTATTTTTGTTTTCTGTGCATGAGTTATGTGCAACTTGAAAAATATTAAATAGTTCTTGCAGCTCCCAAGATGAAGAGATGTGAGAGTTACATATGCTTCACAAGGCCTCAGGCTCAAAACATATTCCTAGGTATTTTATTTTCTTTGTTGCTAGAGTGAAAGGTATTGTGTCTTTGATTTGATTCTCAGCTTGACTATTATTAGCGTATATGCAAGCTTCTGATTTGAGTAGCATGAGTATGACATGTTTTTCCATTTGTTTACATCCTCTGCCCTTTCCTTCCTCAGTGTTTCATAATTCTCCCCACAGAGATCTTTCACCTCCTTAAATATATTCCTAGGTATTTTATTTTTTTTGTTGCTAGTGTGAAAGGTATTGCATCTTTGATTTGATTCTCAGGTTGACTGTTATTGGCATATGTATATGAAAGCTCCTGATTTGTGTACACTGATTTTGTAGACTGAGACTTTGCTGATTTTATTTATCAATTCCAGGAGTCTCTTGGTTGAATCTTTGGGGTTTTCCAGATATAAGATTGTATCATCAGCAAAGAGTGATAGTTTAACCTCTTTTCCCATTTGGATACCCTTGATTTCCTTCTCTTGTCTGACTGCTCTAGCTAGGACTTCTAACACTATGTTGGACAGAAGTGATAGTGGGCAACCTTGTCTATTCCAGTTCTGAGCAGGAATGCTTTCAATTTTTCCTTGCTCAGTATGATGTTGGCTATGAGTCTGTCATATATGGCTTTAATAATTTTGAGGTATGTCCCGTGTACGCCTATTTTATTGAGAGTTCTTATCATAAAAGGGTGCTGAATCCTAGTTGACTAGGAACTTCTGTAAAGAAAGGTATTAGAAAATTCACAAGAGGAATGAGATAGCAAATTTCTTTGCTTTGATCCTTCCAAGTTTTAAATTCCCTTTTGCCCAAGTTTGCCATAAGAACATACTGGTCTAAGATTCCTGAATCATAAGCAAAGAAATATCATTTTTCTGCTTTGTGGAGGAAGGTAAAAAACACAAGGATGTCTTATTGACAAGAAGAAAAACAAAGTCTGAAAGGGCTCCGAAAACTAATTAAAGAACTGGTATTTGTTTTCCCAAATAGATCCCAGAACAACTTAATTGTAAGTATTTAGCCATTTAATCTTAATCTCCTCTGTTTTCATAAAACTCTCTACGATACCAGTGAGGAATGAACTCTTCTGAACCACTTTTGTTGTTAGATAGATGGTGTACGTGAATTTTCAGGAAGAAGTAGACAATTTTTTTTATCTACTCCTTATCAAGTAATGGCCTGAGAAGGAGTGGTTAGGCAGGGAGGGATACCTTTCATTTTTACATTTAAGTTTCTCTTGCCAGCATCATTAAAAAGACCAGAATAAGTTTTATAGATATATCTTAACAACGCAAAAGCAGAATTTTTAAAACCTTAAACTGTGTAATTATCTTAAAAAGGAAAAAAAAGTTCACAATATGATTAATATAAAAACCAACTCACCAATGATGCCACTATCTCTGCTCTCAAGCGTGGATGTTGGACTAGTAACAGGCCCATAGCTGCAATCCTTGGCAGTTGCGTTTGTACTGACTGGTGGGAGGGTAGAGCAAGGGCTACTGGCTGGTGGAGAAGCAGTGCTGCTAGTCAGGGTGGAACAGGGACTTATCCGCTGGGTGATTGCTGAGGTCTGAAAAATTGGAATCATGAATAATATAAACTGACCAGCTGTTAAAGTAAAGTATATCTTAAGGTAAAACAAATGCCTTGATGAAAAAAGAAGAAATAATCTACATGCACAGCTTTTACATTTATTAGGCTCTATTCATTTTTGCTTTCCAGAATAAGGGATTTTGAATTCTACAATTAAGGTGAAACTCGATGAATGTAACATGAGCAGAGGCTATGCCCATTTTTCTGCCTAGGGAATTTCTAGTAACAAGTATTCTATCATTGCCACTCATTAATAGAATAGAGAAATTTTTTTATTTAGCACACATTTTCCTTGCAATCAATAAAACTTTTCAGAAGGCTTGAAGTTTGTCTTGTTAATAATTTTCTTTAGACAGACGAAGAAAAATCTCTGCAGCTGAGGTTAAATAAAAATAAAGTTCTTACTGCAAAGAAGTGTCTTTTTGATACATAGGCAGCTGCCCAGAGACAATAAATGAAAGCAAAGAAAAATGCCTTATTCTAAAAGTTTGTCTAATAAAATAGATTGAACAATATTAATGTAATACAAAACTATATAATTTCTCTATAGAAGCTGAACAGTCTGAGATCACTTACCTCCTTTGTAAGTTTTGGTATGAAGAAATGAATAATTTATCAAAAAGGTTGGTGGTAATATATTCTGGTTTACCTACTTAAATGATGATTCATTTTTTCTTCAGTTTTCTACCCAAATAAATTACCGAAACAATGAATAAACGTGTATATTTTTCAAACACTAAAAAGTTATCCTTTTTAAAATGGTAAGTAATCAGTGACAAAATTACATGAAGTAACACTAATGATTAATTTAATATCTTTAAATGTTAAACTTAAAAGAATCCTTTTAATTTCTTTACACAGAGTCTATTTATATTCTCTCTGCTAATTTTTTTTTCTGCTAACATTTGATAACTGGGGAATGTATTGATCACTAGTTATGAGAATATTAAGGCTCTTCAATTCATCCTAAGACAATTTCCAGGTAAAATCCCTTATCATTAATCATCTGTGTTGAATACACCAGGTCATAAAAGGTACATTCGACTCAACCAAGCACAAGTGACTTTTCCTGGTATAATAAGCTGATTCATGCCAAGTTTCACAAAATTGATAGCAAGCTGTTTACCTGATTTTCATCCTGTACTTCCATGCTGTATTGGTCCCCTGGCTGAACTTCTGTGACTTTCTCTCCCAGGAGGAAACCCAGACGAGTCATGAGTGTGTTCGCTGCCTCATCTACAGACGGAGGGGGGCCAAGTTCCTGTTCAGCATCACCTATAACAAGGCGACATTGAAAAACATGAGTCTTACAAAATAAAACTGTCTAGTTCTGCGACTATTCTTACATTCAGTTTGGTCATTTCTTTACTTTTCATATTTTAAATCCAAAATTACAAGGTCCCTGTCTATAAGCTAATTTTCCCACTTTTAAAGATTATAGCTGATACAGAGTCGACTCAGTTTATCCACTTGAAACACTTTGTTTGATAGAATGTTTTTGTAACTTGCTGAATAGAAAAAGGCTCCCATTTCTTTGGCAGTTAGCCTTCCAGTACAGTCCTAGTCTTGGGATCTAGTTGTCAGCCACAATCACCACTCTATTCATGTTCTTTTATCTTTTTTTTTAATTGTTTGTGTAAATATTTTTTATTTTGAAATAATTTCAAACTTTTAAAAAAGTTTCAAGAATAGTACACACATTATTTTCTTTAACCATTTGAAAGCTGCAGCCATATCTCACCATCCCCTGACAGTATTACTTCCTAGAAACAAGGACATTCTGTTACATAATCACAGTACCAACATAGAAATCAGGAAACTAACATTTTGTATTACTGTGATCTCATCCACAGACCCTGTTAAAATTTTAACACTTGTCTCAATAATGCCCTTTTTACTAAAAGGATGTAAAATTCAGGATTATCCAATGCATTAGCTATCAATTTTATCTCTTTTAAATCTGGAATAGTTCTTTAGTCTTAACTTTCATGACCTTAACACTTTTAAGGACTTTTAAAAACCAGTTGTTTTGTACAATGTCCCTCAATTTGAATTTATCTGATGTTACCTCTCGATTTGATTCAGGTTATACATTTTTGGCAGCAATATCACATAAGTAATGTGTTAACTTTGATCACTTGGTTATGGTAGTGTCTGCCAGATTTTTCCACTATAAACCTATACTTTTTCCCTTTGTAATTAATACACATTAGGTTGGTGCAAAAGTAATTGCGGTTTCAGACTGTGAATTTTTAAATCATTATAACTAGGCTCAAACACATCTTTATTAATCCAAATAGGAACCATTACAATCAACACATTTTTGCCAATGAGAAATAAGTTTGTTTATTCCTGTAGCATAAAAATCTGTGCTTCGGGATTCAAAGAACTCTTAGAAAGCATTTTCTGCATCCTGCTGGTTGTGAAAACATTCTCCCTGCAAAAAGTTGTCGAGATGCTTGAAGAAGTGGTAGTCAGTTGCCGAGAGGCCAGGTGAATATGGCGGATGAGACAAAACTTCGTAATCCAATTCATTCAATCTTTGAAGTGTTGGTTGTGCGACCTGCGGTTGGGCGTTGTGATGAAGAATTGGGCCCTTTCTGTTGACAATGCCGGCTGCAGGCACTGCAGTTTTCCATGCATCTCATTGATTTGCTAAACATACTTGTCAGATGTAATAGTTTTGCCAGGAAGCTGTAGTGGATCAGACTGAAAGCAGACCACCGAATAGTGACCATAACCTTTTTTTGGTACAAGTATGGCTCTGGGAAGTGCTTTGGAGTGGAGTGTCTTCTACTTGGTCCAACCACTGAGCTGGTTGTCATCAATTGTCGTATAAAATCTACTTTTTGTTGCATGTCACAAACCAAACGAGAAATGGTTCACTGTTGTTGCGTACAATAAGAGAAGAGGACACTTCAAAACAACGATTTTTTTTGATTTTCAGTCAGCTAGTGAGGCACCCACTTATCCAGCTTTTTCACCTTTCCAATTTGCTTGGCTGATGTTGAGTTCTTCGGCAACTTCTCATGTTGTTGTAAGAGGATCGGCTTCGATGATTGCTCTCAATTGGTCATTATCAATTTCCGATGGCTGGCCACTGAGCTCCTCATCTTCAAGGCTCTCCTCTCCTTTGCAAAACTTTTTGAACCACCACTGCACTGTACGTTCATTAGCAGTTCCTGGGCCAAATGCGTTGTTGATGCTGTGAGTTGTCTTTGCTGTTTTACGACCCATTTTGAACTCAAATAAGAAAATTGCTGGAATTTGCTTTTTGTCTAACATCATTTCCATAGTCTAAAATAAATATAAACAGCAAGTAATAAGTCATTAGCAAAAAAATAAAGCGAGAAATGCTCATTAAAATGATGTATAATATAACATTTACTTAAGAATGTATTCCAATATCAAATGGCAAATTTCAACAATGCTAATGCCGTAATTACTTTTGCATCAACCTAACATTTTGTAGGGGAATATCTTGAGATTATGTAAATATCCCATTCCTCAACAAACTTTTTTTTTTTTTTTTTTTTTTTTGAGATAGGGTTTTACTCTGTCCTGGGGATAGGGCATAGTGGGGTCATCATAGCTTACTACAACCTCACACTCTTGGGGTCAAGCAATCCTCCTGCCTCAGCCTCCCCAGTACCTTAGACTACAGGCACATGCTATCACGCCTGGCTAATTTTTCTGTTTTTTGTAGAGACAGGGTCTCTTGCTCAGGCTGGTCTTGAACTCCTGACCTCCGGTGATCCCTCAACAAACTTTGAAATGAAAAAAAAAAAAATTGTGGTAAAATATACATAACAAAATTTGTCACTTTAACCATTTTTAGGCATATGATTCATTGGCATTAAGTACATTCACAATGTCATAAAACCATTGTCACCATCCATTTCCAGAACTTTTTCATCATCCCAAAAAACCCTGTACCTGCTAAAACAATAACTTCCCATTTCCTCCTCTCATCAGTCCCTAGTAACCTCTATTCTATTTTCTGTCTTTATGAATTTGCCTATTCTAGGTACGTCAAGTAAGTGGAATCATACAATGCTTATTCCTTTGTGTCTGGCTTGTCTCACTTAGCATAACGCTTTCCAAGTTCACCCATGTTACATATAAGAATTTCATTCCTTTTTATGGCTGAATAAAATTCTACAGCATGTATACACCACTACTTAATTTATCCATTTATCTGTTGTTGGACACTTGGGTGGTTGTTTCAAGATTTTGTGAATGATACTATGAACACTGGTATAAAAATATGTTTGAATTCCTCTTCAATAAACTTTTGTCCAGTATTCTCACTATCCATTCATGTTTCTTGGTTGAATTTATTACTATCATGCTTGTCAAATAGGGATTTTTCTAAATTCATTTTTTTTTTTTACCTCATTTATCTATGTCAGTATGAACTCACTGATTCCTATCTTTTTCAACGGGTTATAATCTGTTATGATGATTATTATTCTTTTGCTCAAATTGTTCTAGATTTGGCCAGAGTAAGCCCCTTTAATTTGGCTCCTATGAGCTTTTGACATAATTGTCATTTTCTGAGCACTTCTTTGCTTTCTGGCACGCGATTTTCCAGGCTCCTCTCCCTACTCCAGCCTGGAATCAGGCATTTTTCCAATGGTTTTCCTGGTTCTTAGAGGAGAAAGGTATTTAGAATACTGAGAGCTGAGCATTACATATACTCATTGTTATTAGGGTATCACTATTCTCCAGGTCCACTCATTGGCAAAATATATGAATGCTGATTAAAACTATTTAAATTTTCAGCTCTTGGTTTTGCTTTGGCTGTTTGTTTGAGGAATACAGCACCATCAAGACTAAGGGATTCTAGGTTTTACATGGAACTGGAAAGGTCCAGGAGTAGTAAAGAAAATTTGAAGAAAAATTACATATTACTTAACATCAAGATTTAATATAAAGCTAAAGTAATTAAGACACAGTAAGATTGACACAAGCATAGATAAAATGATCAATGGAACAGAATAAAAAATCCAGAAACAGATCTATATATACACAATCACCTTATTTAGGACAAAAGTGCCACTGCAGTGTTTCAGTAACATGATAGTATTTTCAAAAATTAGTGATAAATCAATGTGATATCCATATGGAAAAATAAATCCCATCTCTACACAAATATCAATTCCAGATAGATGACAGACCCCAAAAGTAAAGCAATAAGCCTTCTGGAAAATAACCTAATAGAATATCTTTATGACCTAGAACTAGGCAAATATTTCTTAGACAGGACACAAAAGGCAATAACCATAAAAGAAAAGATTAGAAAAGTGAAGTTCATTAATAAGAACTTCTGTTCACCAAAGACACCATTAAAGAATAAAAAGTCAAGGCACAGAGTAGGAGAACCCCTATAAATCAATAAGAAAAAGACAATCCAGTTTTTAAAATGGACAAAATCTCTATACAGAATTTACAAAAGAGGATATCCAAATGGCCAATAAACATATGAAAAGGTGTTCAACATTACTGGGAGATGGAAATCAAAACCATAATGAGATACCATTACACATGTGCAGTGCAGAATGGCACACAAAAGAAAAAAGCACATGACAAGATGGAGTAAAGGGATGCTAAAACAGGCGTGAGCCACTGTGGCTGGCCTTTTCTTGATTTTTAAGGATAAATGTGTTATATTTGGCTAGAAGATATTTTCCTGAAGTTCTCATTCTTTCTTTTACATTCACTGATTATGTTCTTTAATTATATTTATTCCATTTCACTCACAGCCGGTTGATCTCAGATGGCTGATGTGGCATAATTCTGATCCAGGAAAGCTTTACGCACCTTCCCATATGCCATTCACACTGACCTTGTATGTAGCCTCCCTTCTATGAAGAGGAAAATTTAGCAGAAATTTAAAATAAATATGACAAATGAAAAACTACTGAAAGATGCACTACTCCCTACCCTCTACCCCCAAGAGAGTGAAATTAGGTTAAAAACACAGATTGAGAAATCATAGTTCCAGTTGTTCAGACTTATGAGCCCCTTTGTAGTAAATTAGAAAGTGAAAAGAGAAATTCTTAGTAGGGAGAAACCTATGCCATTTACATATATTTACAGCATATTACATTTTTTCATTTTCCCTTCCTTTGACTTACTGTGTTCATTTTGCTCATTTAGCACAGATTTAGTGAACATTCATTATGTTTCTGGCACTACACCACTGTGGATACAGTGGTAAGCATAGGGGAGAAGATGTACCAAACTGTCCAGATGGGTGATTTTGGTAATTTTAGTGTTTATTTTTCCTTATTTGGATGTTTGAGAAGAAATGACTGAGGGATAATTGTTATTCAAAAGCTTTCATTAGAAAAATGCTGTTATGATTCAGCTATAGTTTAATTTTTTCTTTCTTCTCTCCAGGGCAAACAGCGTATCATCAGTGTCATTATAAAAAATGTTACTTGGTTAGGGACCAGATAAGGCGTTTGTTGTACTATAGAATTCATTGTATAGAATAAATTTTAACCAAGAAAATAAAATTTCATTGCTCTCATAAGGTATGAGAAAACAGCATCCATATTTTATGCCCTTCACTGTAATGGAAGTTTCACCTGCACACAAATGAATTCCAATCAGCATTTTTTCACTTTAAGACTTGTAAATAGAAAAATTATCTATATAAAACAAATAATACCTTTAGATTTTAAGGGTAGCCTTCTGTTCCACAGTACCAAAAATTACTTACATGGATCAATGGAAGAGTAAGTCTTTAATATATATAGTAGGCATTTTGTGGTAGAATACAAAAATGTATTATGCACCTTTTGATACTCAATGTTTTAATAAAACAATGACCATCAGATAAGAACATTCCTTTTAAAATTTGTTTGCAACATAGCCAAGCAATAGAAATCCAGACTGTATTAAGCTTGTAGCTCATAATCCTCTTAAACACTTAAGGAAATTCTCCAATTGTTTTGCATGGTAACTCTTATTCCCTATTTTAATATTTTTTTCAGGCAGCAATATAAACATCAGCTTACTTACTCATAATTTAACCATTATGGCTACTGTAGAAAGTAAGACAAAAGCAAAAAACATAATAATGCTGAACTCACCTCAATGATCTATGAAATATATTTGAGATATGTGGCTGAATGAAGTTACCTGCTCCCCCCCCCCCGTCTCGTCCCACCAATCTAATGGCAACAGATTGAGTAAAACCAGATAGAGTTCAGATGCAGAAAGTCAAGTTTTTCAACAATTTGGTATTATATGTAGTACCATAACCACACTAGGCAAAACTTGTCAAAATTCTGATGTGAAATACTAATTCCTTTGAGATTTAGTTCCAAGTCTAAGTAAGAGATGAAAGATCTCTTACCCTTGATCAAAGAGATAGACCTCATGGTCCAACCAATCCATAAAGCCTGACTGAAAAGAGAACTTTTTTACATTGCAAGTAATCAACTTGTTGATAATACCATTTACATTTCTTAATATATGGTTTCCAGAATTTAAGGGGAATGCTGTGTCCAAATAGGTAGTGTTCTAAGATTGTTTTAAAGTACAGTCTTCTCCCATCTAGCTTCATTAACAGAACAAAATGGAAAAATAAAAATGCTCCTTTTATATACTTTAGGATGTATATACAATCTAAAAATACAAGTGCTAGAATTTTTCCCCCAAAAGGAAATAATGATGGCAGGGACTTTTCATAATTGAAAACCTTCTAGCTGAGGACAACTAATAAGAACTGAACAAAATACATTTTTAAAATATTTTTAAAAGCTTTAAAGAACTAACATGATGGTGATGAATCATCATGACAAGATCAGGGAGAAGAGAGAAACTAAGAATGAAGATATTCCCTACACAGAGCCACTTTAGCACAAAGGGCATCTGTTAACCAGGAAGAAACAATCGACCAGCTGAACTGTGCTTTTGGCTATTGTACAAGGTCAGAGAGACAAAAGTTGGAATCTAGGATCTGCTAAAGGAGTGGGAACTCTAATAGAACACCCCACACTTTGGGTTGAGACCTTTAGGAGCTACATGCTAAGAATTAAGATGAACCAGAAGTAAACCAGGTATTGCATTCCTAATTTGTGTCATCTCAACATCCTGCAAAACCTCAAACCCTGAATTTAGATGCAGGTAGTGAGAGAAGCAAATGAAAAAACTTTCTGGAGGAAAAAAAAATCATTATCCTAGGTTCAGATTATTTCTACAAATATTTTCAAATATTAAATTCTGTACACAAAAATAATTAGGGGAACAAAAAGACAAGGAAAATAACATAAGTAATAGGCAACAAAAATAGTAAAGATGGGTAAAGGTGAGGGTTAGAGGACTATAATTAATCTCATAAGATAATCTTTAATATGTTACTGTAAAAATAAGGTGTAATAGGGCTAGAGTCTATGGGAGGATTAGTAGTGGAGATGAAGGAAGGAGAGAACAATGGAAGAGTTATAGAACGTGATCCATTTAATGACCTTTTTCCCCAATATCACCAGAAGATAACTGGTTGAGGACATTCTCCCTTAGTTCTTTCTTCTTCAAAGTAACTTCACATTTTAATTCTTCAATCATGTATAATGCTTCCTTCAGGTATAGCTAAATCATAGTATTAATAGCTAAGAACAAATGATATTCCGAACAATAGCATATATATATAAGCTAATAAAGGATCTAAATCACAAACTGTTAATCTGAGACCCTTTGATAAATGCTGTTCTGGAAGTTTGAAAATCCCTTGAAATTATATGTTTTAACAGGGAGAGAGCAAAGGAAAGAAAAATTTTTTTTTTTGGAGACAGCTGTCTCCTGGACTAGAATGCAGTGGCGTCATCATAGCTCATTGCAACCTCAAACTCCTGGGCTCTATGGATCCTCCTGCCTCAGCCTCCCAAGTAGCTGGGACTACAGGTACATGCCACCAAACCTGGCTAATTTTTTCTTTCTTTTTTCTTTTATAAGTAGAGCTGGGGTCTTGCTCTTGCTCAAGCTGGTCTCAAACTCCTGAGCTTAAGTGATCCTCCCACCTTGGCCTCCCAGAGTGCTAGGATTACAGATCTGAGCCACTGTGCCTGGCCAGGAAATTTTCATTCTCTCATTCTCTAGTCCTTCCTTGCCACCTCCTGAAAAAGGTAAAGACTCCTACTAAGCCACAGCAGAAGTTACAAACTCAAATATTTTCAGGATACAAGCAGTTTTCATATATCTGGCATGGCTAGGGGTAATGGTAATAGGAAATGATAAAGTATATATTGAGTTGCAGAGCATACATCTAGCTTGAAGGCATTCTGATTTTAATTTTTAAATATGTACTTGCCTATATTTTGAAACAGTAAACCTTCTCTAGTAATTTGTTTACTGCTTTTAAAGTTAAATATAAATTGGAGGTTTAGATGGGATCTGAGATGTTTTTCATAGTTCTAAATAAGAACCATCTCTCACTATGGAGGGCCAGAGAAAGAAAAGTAGAGAAGAATGGTCTCTGTGGAAAAACTAGATCCATGTTAAACTACCAATGACACAGGTCATTGTTAACCCCAACTGAGGAAAAAGAATGCCTAATTGGGGCAGCTGCACAAAATTATATCATAGGACCCCATCTCTTAAAAAATATGACTGTTTCTCCCACTTACCCTGTTTCCCCCCCAACCCTACCTACTCTTCGAAGGTGCTGCCTTCTTTAAATTAACCCATATAGGGTAAAAGTTAAAGAATCAACTTTTAGGGACTTTTTCTACTTGCACAGGGGATATGCCTAGCTTTGGGTAGGGAATGGGAGTTAGTAATAATGCACCCCAGTTAGAACACTCTAATCTTTGATTCTTATTAATTTTGGTTTGTTCAGACTAGTTTTCACATAAAACTATTATACAGGGCAAACAAACCTAAATGTCTTATTAGTTTTTTTTAAACCCAGACAGTATGCAAAGTAAATACAATTTTCTGTAGTGGTAGTCCATGAATTTCATCAATTCTTAGAGGGATATGTGACCATATAAATAAAGAACCACTGGTCTAAAGATAGTGAAAACTAAGTAAACCAGTTTAAAAATGAAATAAACCAAGTTAGAAAACAAAAGAAAACAAACAAAATTCAATATACTGTACCCATTAATGCACATATTGTCATGGAAATGGCACCAACTCAATCTTATTCTCTGAAATTTTACACTTGTAGAATATACAATATATTAATTTTATATAAGTTGTCATTTTTGAGTATTTACTATGTACCAAAGCCTTTACATACTTAGCTCATTTTTATTTCTCATGACAATGCTATGAGGTTAATATTATTACCTCTATTTCCAGATGAGGAACCTGAGGCTCAGAGAGGTTAGGTAGCTTGTATAAACTTATACAAAGTTCAAATGTAGGTCAAAGTTAGTTTCTAAACATTACTCAGTGGTTCTCGAACTTTGTTATACATACAAATTACATAATATGGCATAGCTGTCAATGAATGGCACTGTAATTCCCATCACCAAAATACTTTCTTTTTCCATTCATAATTCTTTTCTCTCTCCTTCCCTTCCTTCTTGTATTCTCATCACTCACCTAAGTTTCTGCTCCCCCTTTTTCCTCCCTTTCTTATTCCTATCCCCTTACTGCACTGTAGACCTACCAGTAGTGCTTATGGGCACTATTCTTAGCTCTAATGGAAAAAATGAGTTTAAAAGGCTACTAAATTCTGTTTCATCTGAATCCTTACATCTGAAACATATTCCCTATATTTATGTATTTGATGAGGAAAGAAGCTTCTGGGCCACGCTTGGTGCTCACACCTATAATCTCAGCACTTTGGGAAGGTGAGGTGAGAGATCACTTGAGGCCAGGAGTTTGAGACCAGCCTGGGCAACACAGCGAGACCCCATCTCTACAAAAAAATTTAAAAATTAGCCAGGTGTGGTAGTGCAGGCCTGTAGTCCCTGCTACTCAGGAGGCTGAGGCAGCAGTAGGGCTTGAGCCCAGGAGTTTGAGGCTACAGTGAGCTATGATCGTGCCACTGCACTCCAGCCTGGATGACAACAGAGTAAGACCCAGTCTTAAAAAAAAAAAAAAAAAAAAGGCAGCAGCAGCTTCTGTAGTCATCTGCATGGGGGCTGTGAAGATCTGACATTGCTATGGGTAAAAAGTGGTCCCTCTTCATCAATAAGAAATTCAACTAAATATGAGAAGTTAATATTCTTAACATTCTCTTTTTGAGCTCCACGTTGAAACTTAAAACAGTGAGTTTTAATTATTTCCTTTTGCAGTTAGAATCTTAAATACTCTGATATTTCTTTTAGGGCTCAGAACTTCTAGCAGAGGCTAATAAAGTAAATAAGTTTTGCAGCAACCTATGTTTCTATGATTAAGTGACTTTCTAAGTATTTGCTCTTGTCCCTTAAGGTATATATACTCCCTAAAACCAATAAATTTATCTATTCAATATTTAATAATCCTACAGTATTTTTACTAACAACTTAAGACATACACAAATAAATAGGGGAAAAAAATCCTCCGTTCACATTCACACACACACACACCCAGTTCTCCCTCTTGCTATCTAGGAATAAAATTTTTATGAGATTAGGGACTCTTCCTTTTGCATTAAAAAAATCATTAGTTTGACACTTGGGTAGGGGAACAGGCTTTTAAAGCTTATACTATAATCTTCTATCACAACTTCCCACTATTCTGATTCTCTCCCATTGGAAATTGGAATCGCTGTAGAGACACGATATATGGAGATAGAAAGTATTCATTGCTTAGCAACACTTAAACTAGTGTTTTCTAGCCTACATAATTGCCCCCAACATACAAGAGGCACTATATGCACATTAATGTATTATTATGACTATCTGGTTCAAACGGAAAGCAATTTTTGACCAGGTCAAGGAATTTAAATGCTTCACTGAAATCTCTAAGACTGGTAATTCTCACAGAAATGTTCCTTGGATTTTAAACTGAGGTTTCTAACGTCTGCTTTGAATAGACATATGTTTCAGATGCAAAATATGGTAAAGGTTTACTGCTTCTGCAATGTTGTATTTCTGTATTATTCCCTTACTGACCTGGATTTCCTCATCCATAGCACAGTTTATTCTAATGTGGAAAGAAAGGCATTTATATACCAGTTACAGTAAGAAAAGTAGCACAATATTCTCAAAAGTCAGATTGATCTAAATGGCAAATTTATTCTCTGTTGGCTTCCAAATCTGGGATTTATTCTAGAAGCTGCACACTATTATAAAATAACATGATGTAATTACCTAGGCATAAAGAGAAAAGCACCATTCTAGAAGTATTCCACTGTACTGCAGTAGTATAGATTAGGCAATGTGAAAGACCTATATATACAGTTATAAGAAGGGCAGCAGGGAGTTTTTAATATAAAAGGGGGGGATATCAGGAATATTATGGAACTGATCTATTGGAAGATAAGGGTGAAGGATTCATACTTCTAGATCATGGAATGGTATAACAAATATGCAGAAATATGTAGAAGACATACTAAACCAGATATTTCCAATTTGAAAGCTACAATGTAGGTATAAACTAGAATTTTGAACAAAGTGCATTGCAATGGTTAATTTGTTTGCCAACTTCACTAGGCTAAGGGATGCCCAGATATCTGGTAATACATTATTTCTGGGTGTGTCTGTGAGGGTGTTTTTACAAGAGATTAGCATTTAAATTGGTAAACTGATTTAAAAAGTTTGCCCTCACCAATGTGGGTGGGCATTGTCCAATGTCATCCGTTGAGGGCCTGAAGAGAAAAAGGCGGAAGAGTGAATTTGCTCTCTCTGTTTGATCTGGGATATCCACCTTCTCCTGCCCTTGGACATTGGAGCTCCTTGTTCTTGGGCCTGTGGATTCAGACTGAGACTTACACCATTGTTTTCAAGCCTTTGAGTTTGGACTAAAACTATACCACTGGCTTTCTTGGGCCTCCAGGTTGCAGATGGCAGATCATGGCATTTTTCATTCTCCATAATTGCATTAATAAATCCCTTATAATACATTTCTTTCTATATATCTATATATGTCTTATTGGTTCTGTTTCTCTGGAGAATGCTAATACCTTCAGTGCTTCATTTAAAACTTACAATCAATGTATTGTAAGTTCCTTTTAATTTAGTGTAATGCGTTTTGGCTTATATATATATATATTCCCTGAAAATAACTATATAATAATGTAATTCATGCCACTTTCACGAGGTTTGGGTTTGGAAAAGTCTCTCATTATGATGCTGCAGCTAAGATTTGCTGATTTATCTTCCAGTACTGGTTTGTTTTTCTTGATCAACACAGAAAGGAAAAATAGAGAATAAAAAGAGAACAAGTACCCTTTTGTACTATACCTTTCTCTCCTATTACTAGTCAAAAATTTTTTTCAAAGTATAACATTATTCCACTTACCAGTATATGAGTATATGGTCAGTCTTTAAACAGTTGAATATATTTATGCTAAAAACACACATGAACCATATACATTATAGAAAATTACTATATCCAGTTATTATCTTAGGCTATATTTACTGTATTAGAAAAGACATCGTTAGAACAGGATTTCCTAAACTGTGATCCAGGGAACTGAGATGTTAGTTCATGCTAAACGAGCCGTGCAAAACTGTAAGATCTATGAACGTAGTACTCTATTCAGTTTTTTCATTACTGTATCCCTACTGCTTAGACCAATTTTTGCTATATAGCACTTAAGAAATATTAAATGGATAAATGTTCTGAACTACGAAATAATAGCAGCTATTAAAAATTGGACCATTTAAAAATATCAGTAGGGGTAAATACTAGATACGTATAATAGTATATATTAAGCTACTTTCTCCCTAACACTCCAGCTTTAAATCTCACATCAAACTGTACCAATTACAACCTTTCCTTGTTGTAGTTCCTCTGGACTTTGAGGTCGTACCCCTCATTCTTTGAAGATTTTAGCTGCTGGTACACTCTCATACTCTTAAACACTATTCTAATCATAATTGTTCAATATTCAGACACATGATCTTTTCATAGCTTAGCCTCTGAGTTTGTGTACTTCCTCACCTCTAGTGATCTTGTTTCACAACCCTTTCTCAGTCATCGACTCCCAAGGTTATACCCTTAACATTGTCATTACTAATGACTAAAAAATGTCTGTAAACTTAATTTCAAATGCCTCTGACCACCACCTCTGGTATTTTTAAGCTCACTTCGTTACCTATAACTCATTGAATTTACCACAAGTTTACTGACCCTCGCCCCTCATATTCTCATGTCCTCTCTTGCTCAGCTTACATTTCACAGTCCATCAACATAATCACTCCTTTGCAAACATCCTCAACTCCCTTGATCTTCTCTCATCTTATTACTCTAATCTGGCAAAACTCCAACTCTGGTTAAGGTCCAATTCTCTACCTAATCTATCCCTCCAGTATAGTTAAATGTGGCTGACACAATCATGCTAAAAAATCCCTCTTTAGATTAATGACCACTAACATTAAGTGGTATATTAGTACTGACCAGCAATCCTACATTTCCCTAATCCATTCACTCTCTTCGAACACAATTTTTTATCTCCTCTCTTTTCAAGCATCAAGATCTCTTCCCCCATCCTCACTTTAGGCTAGTTATATCACTCTCCATTTAATTTAGAAAATAAAAACAATCAGAAGAGGCTTGCTACAAGCTCACATAACCAGATCTACCTACGTTCATGTCTCTGTGCCCATAAAATAACCTTCTCCTTAGCTACTTTGCTCCTTTCTACAGCCAATGCTTTTACTTTTTATCTCATTTGTCATTTACTCAAGTACATTATTTTAACACTTCTCTCCTCTCTTCTGT
The DNA here is from genome assembly GCF_020740605.2 of Lemur catta. Taxonomy (NCBI): domain Eukaryota; kingdom Metazoa; phylum Chordata; class Mammalia; order Primates; family Lemuridae; genus Lemur; species Lemur catta. The sequence goes on along the minus strand of NC_059142.1, from coordinate 43,679,328 downwards.
TATCAATTTCCCCTCTCTACCAGAGCACATCATAGAACCAGACTGAAAATTATTTTAGTTTAGAAAATTCTTGTTTGCCTCACAGCCTCCTACAGCTAATTCCCCACTGCTCTGTTCCTTTTCATAGCAAGATTCTCTGTAAGAGCACTTTACACTCATTGATTATAATTCCTCTCTCCCATTTACTTTTAAATCCTCTGCAATCAAATTTTTGCCATCATGATTCTACCAAAATGGTTCATCAATATTGTCAATGACCTCTAGGTTGCAATTCTAAATAGGGTGTTGATGGAAAGCCTTAATAAAAAGATGATATTTTAGCAAAGATCTAAAAAAATTAAGGACTCAAGCCTGGGTGAATACTGAAAATATTTAACAACAGGGACAGAATAGGCATCCACTAATCAGTGGACATAAAACTCAAACAGGGTTCCAGAGACCATAAGAGGTTTAAGTAAATCTGATGATGACACTAGAATATCAACATATAAATGGCATTAAAAGATGTGGCCCTGAATGAGAATACCAAGAAAGTGAGCATAGATACAAAAAATATCTAAAGTCCAGGTTCTAGAGTATTCCAACTTTTAGAAGTGGGAAAAGAAAAGAAGTGGCAAAGTAGACTGAGATGAAGATGCCTGAGAATTAGGAGGAAAACAAGAAGAATGTGATAATTTGAAGAATAAAGTGTTTTTGGGAACAGGGAGTGAACAAACTATGTTAAGTGTTGCAGGTAAAGTTAAATAAGAATGAGAACTGATACAACTATTATGTACCCATAATAATTAAAAATAAATTTTTTTTTAAAAAAAGAATGAGAACTGAAAATTAAGCATTGGATTTAGCAAGATGGAGGGAAGAAAATGACTACAACAAATGGAAAACCACAGAACTGTTCAGAGTATATGGAATCCACTTTGTAATTTATGATACAGACATTTTATTTCACAATGGGTAAAAAGACAAATTTTTTGTTTTGAGAAATCTTAATGAGGGGTGAGATTCAACTGTATTGTCATGTAGCAGGCAAGCCTTACCACTCCTACACATAATTTTTAGTCATAATTCACCTATATGAGGAGACATAGTAACACATGAAAAAAATCAAATACATAATGCTTTTCTGTATAAGACAGAATGTAAAGACCCAAAATATTTGGAGATGACCAGAGGGCTGTGAAGTAATGGAAAAGGCTTCTGAAGGAGATGCAAAGAGACATATACAAACATATCAAAAAACACCAAAAGCAAAATTAAAAGTTAAATGGGGCCGGGCGCGGTGGCTCATGCCTGTAATCCTAGCACTCTGGGAGGCCGAGGCGGGCGGATCGCTGGAGCTCAGGAGTTCGAGACCAGCCTGAGCAAGAGCGAGACCCCATCTCTACTAAAAATAGAAAGAAATTATCTGGCCAACTAAAAATATATATAGAAAAAATTAGCCAGGCATGGTGGCGCATGCCTGTAGCCCCAGCTACTCGGGAGGCTGAGGCAGTAGGATCGCTTAAGCCCAGGAGTTTGAGGTTGCTGTGAGCTAGGCTGATGCCACGGAACTCACTCTAGCCCGGGCAAAGTTAAATGGAAAATAGGGAATATGTGATAAAGGATTATAATCCTCAATATATTAAGAGTTCTTTTAGATGTCAGTAAGATGACCAGATCAGTAAAATATGGACAAAGAATATGGTGAATAAACATAATAACAAATTTTCAATCTCCTTAATAAAAAACCCTCAAAAAATCATATAATGGGATGCAGGTTTTTCACTCATCAAAATTATGCAGTATTGGTGAAGGTTTTGAGGAAGATATTTTGATACACTGCTGGAAGGAATATATCAGAAGGAAATTCAGTAATATAAATAAAAAGCTTTAAATTTTTGAATAATCTGGGATTTTTATCAATTTCATTTCACAGAATTTATTCCAAGGAAATAATGGTAGATATGAACAAATATTTAGCAATTAGTACATTCTCTGAAGCACTGTTTATAGCAATAGCCACCACAAAAAACTGGAACAATCTAAATGTTCAACAACAGTATATTGGTTTAAAAAATATTACACCTATATAATGTAATGCCATACAAAAAATGTTTTAGAGGAACGGTTCTTAAGATAGCAATGCTTACAATAATTTTTTTTTTTTTTCCTGAGACGGTCTCACTCTATCATCCAGGCTAGAATCTCATACTCCTGGGCTCAAGCAATCCTCCTGTCTTCACCTTGCAAAGCACTGGGATTACAGGTGTGAGCTACTGCACCTGGCTACAGTATAACATTTTAAAGTCAATTTCAAAACACAATATACACAGTATCATCTTAATTTTAAAAGTACACATTATATAGACTGAATGTTTGCGTCTCCTCTATATGTATAATAAACGTTGAAGCTCTAATTCCTAGTGCGGCTGTATTTGCAGTAAGGTAGTAATTAATGTTAAATGAGGTCTTCATTGTGGGGCCCTGATTAAATAGGATTAGTGTCCTTATAAAACGTAAAACCTCTCTTCTTCTCAATCTCCCTCTCTTCCCACATGCATGCAGAGGAAAGGCCATGTGAGGACATACCAAGAAGGCAGCCAGCTGCAAGCCAGGAAGACTACCTTCACCAGAAACCAAATCAGCCAGAACCCCGATCTTGAACTTCTAGCTTCCAGAACTATATGAAAATTAATTTGTTGTTTAAGCCACCCAGTCTATGTTATTTTGTTATGGTAGTTTGAGCAAATCAATATAGTATAGCTGTTCCTTGGTATCCATAAGAGATTAGTTTCAGAATCCCCCCCAATACCAAAATCTGTGAGTCCCTGATATAAAACAGAGTAGTATTTACATATAACCTACATATATCCTCTCATACACTTTAAACCATCTCTAGATTATTTATAATACCTAATACAATGCAACTGCTGTGTAAACAGTGTATTGTTTTTTATTGCTGTATTGTTATTTTTTTCCCCTGAACATTTTTGATCTGTGGTTGGTTGCATCTGTGGACGCAGAACGCATGGAGGGCGGACTGTACATATACATTAAAAAGATTGCGAGGCTATATCGCAAAATACTAATAATGCCTTTCTGATTAGTGGGACTATAGGTGATGTATATTTTCTTCTTTTAGTTTAATTGATATTTTATATAATTAACATAGATAAATAACTTTTAAAATAAGAAAAAACTAAAAATTATTTTCAAAAGAATACAGTGAAAACATTCTTGAGAATGCTTTTGACAGTACTTACGCTTCCAATAGACTCTAGACACTTATTTCATTTTTAAACAAAGAGAACTGAGATAGCAACTTCTTCAGTGGCTCCCAGCAATGATCCCCACCCCCCAGTATTCATGCTGTTCTGTAATCCCCTCCCCTTGAGAGTGAATAGGACCTAGTGACTTGCTTCTAACCAACAAAATATAGCAAAAAGTGATAGACTGTCACTTCCACGATTAGGTTATAAAAACTATCACTGCGTCTTACTCATTTTCTCTCTGCCTCTTGCTTGTTTGCTCTCATGAAGCAAGCTGCCATGTTGTGAGCTGCCCTGTAGAGAGGTCCATATAACAAGGACCTGAGGGGGGCCTTTGGCAGAAAAACAGTGAGAAACTGAGGCCCTCAGTTCAAAAGCCCATGAGGAGCTGAATACTTTCACCAACTCTGTGTATAAACTTGAAAGAAGATCCTTCCCTAGTTGAGCCTTGACAGTCTAGCTGTCACTTTGATTACAACCTGTAAGAGCCACAGAACTCAGCTAAGCTACATGTGCATTCCTGAACAACAGAAACTGTGAGATAACAAACGTAGTTTTAAGCTACTAAGTTTTATGGTGATTTATTAGGTAGCAATAGATAACTAATACAAGCACCTACTCTGAGGGCACTCAATAATAATAAGCAGAATTTAATGGACACTTTCCACAAGTCTTATAAATGTAAATGCTATAATGAATAACTTCTAGACAAGAAAAAACAAAAAGACAAAGGATTTTAAGTGACTCAGAGGTAAAGGATGGCAGTGGGGACATAAGATACAGAATTCACAAATCTCCAGCTTCCTGTGTGTCAAAACATAAGAATACCTTTCTATCCCTTATTGTTCCCACAGAATTTTTTCTTAACACTGAACTGCAAGAACATATATTCTGCTTAGGAAAAGAAAAAAACCCACATTTTTTTCCAGAAATAAATTTATATTAGTATATATATGTGACAGATAAGTTATTAATTATAATAATTCATGTTCTAGGCACTGTGCTAAGTAAATCATATATATTATCTTATTTAATCATCACAAACACCTTATAGAGTGATATTATATCTTCATTTTATGGACAAGGAACCAGACGATTAGAGGGATTAAATAAAAGTCACACAGCTAGTAAGTGGCACAGCTAGAATTGAACCCACGCTTGCCTGATCCCAGAGTCTGAGCTATTCACCACTATGAAAAATTGATCCTATTTAAAAAACCTCAAAATATCATACAACATTCTATTTATATATAAGCTGCATGTAAAACAGGTCAATGACTACAGGTTATAGGAGCAATTTTATCCCCTTGTGAAACATTCATAAAAAAGATACAACTTTACCTACAACATCCTTAGATAAAAGGCAGTAAAAGATCAATATCATCATAAGTAAGACACTACAATAATTGTAGTTAAGAGTTATAGCACATGGACCAGGTAACTTTTTATTTTACTCATTTGAATGTGTTATATCTTCACAACATTCCTATGATTTAGGTAATATTATTATCCTCATTTTACACATAAGGAAATTAATCAGTCATGGTTAAGTAATTTGCCCAAGGTCACACAAGTGGTAAGTGGCAGAGCTGGTATAGGAACACAGGCATACTGGCTCCAAGGTCTGTGCTCTTCTAAACCGCTAACATTTTACTCCAAACCAGTGCATTTTAGTTCCTCAAAAACTGAAAGTTAAAATGGTTTTCATAGTTAATGAAAAAACTGTCCATTTGGATATCTAAATTATCAATCTAAACACCACATTCATAGGCCAAGTCTTTAGAATTTGTGATGCAAAAAATCTTGACAAAAGTCAATCTAAAAGTTATTGTGATGAGATTATTAACCTTTTAAATATTGGGGCTCAGAAAATGATACCTCTAAAATATGGTGCTCTGACATGCTGAACTAAAGCAGATTCAGGGGCTCTCTGACCTCCCCTCTCACTTCCTGTCTCTCAATCTTCTGCCTCTCCCAAAGCTAGTAACCAGACCTTCCAAAGAACACAATTGCCTTTGATCCCCTCCCTGAAATTTCATTAATGAGAGAAGAGTAAAACTCATCTTACAGAGGAAGAGACTGAAAGTTAAACGTCACACCTAGAGCCTAGGTGAACCCTGTTTCAAACTATTGGCTGTTCTCAGGTCCCATTCAATTTCCAAAGAGAATTAAAATTTTCATATTCCTCTACTACCCCTCCCTTAGGAAGAAGGGTATATAAGCATCTGGACCTCACTGGATTATTAGGTAATCATTCCCCTGTGCTTATGCACACTAAATAAATTTGTATTCCTTTTTCTCCTGTATTCTGCCTATTGTCAGTTCATTCTTAGTGAACTGAGGGTGGAAGGGAAGATAACCCTTGGTCCCTACCAAATAATGAAAACCTATAAAACAGGAAAACAACTCAAAATGTTCAAAGTGAAAAGTTTTATTCATCAAAGCATCTGTCACTTAAATAACTTTCAGACATGTTAAGAACTTACGTGGATAGAGAAGCGTGGGAAGAAAAGCTGTTCACATTCCAGTTCTTTGGTGTGCTTATTTTCGTATCTCTATTATTTGTTTATCTCTGTCTTCCAATCTCTACTTCCTATACAGACTTTCATATCCTGATTGGGCCAGCACTGTAGTTCAATTATTTCCTTTTTCATTCTACTTCTATCCACTATCCAACTACTAGCTTTTTATTGTTGTTGTTCTAACCACTAACAGTCTTTGTTTCATGTCAACCTTTACAACAGTATTTCTTTTTTCTTTTTTGTGGTGGGTTACAGACTGCTTTGAGAACCTATTACAGAAGAAAGTACATATGTACATGTAGAAAGTTTTTATGTATAATTTTAAGGAGTGCAAAGCTCCCTTAAAGCTCATCAATTTAACTCAGGTTAAAAATTCTGCTTTACAATTACTGTGTTTACAGCAAAGTAGAATATAAACACAATGTAACAGAAGTGAATTAGAGAAAAAGGCTTGTGGTACTCACAGGCCAATGCAAAATTATACAGAGGGTTGTATGTACAAATTTTCTAGCAAAACGAAGTATGCCTAATTATTTAGGATAAAGATAACATTAGATAATGTTCTTAGGAGTTTAAAAACTGGAAGGAAGAAAATGAAAAAACAAATCGTCCTTTTCTTTTAATTGAAATGACCATGCTTATACAGGAATTGGGAAAGGACAATTCAAGGAACTATTCACTTTATATAAAAGATTTTATTTGTCTACAGTGGCTTGTACTATAGAATGTATAATGCTAATAAGAAATCCAAATTAAAAATCTTTTGCAAAGGCAAAATACATAATATGAACATGCACCAAATAACTATAAAGCTCTCTTCCCCCCTTCAGTTTTAAATATACACTAATTTTGTCGTCACCTTAAATGACACTGCCCTTTGAAAGACACTGCTATTTTTAAAGAGATTTAAAAGGATCTATATAAAAAGATTACTAACAATAATTTGTTGTATATTTCAAAATAGCTAGAAGATTTGAAATATTCCCAATACAAAGAAATGATCAATGTTTGAGGTGACAGATATCCTAAATACCCTGATTTGATCATTACATATTGTATGCATGTACCAAAATACCACATATATCCCATAAATATATCAATCAAAAAAATTCCTAGAATCATAAAAAAATTCATCTCACATTTCTCTGAAAGATTTGGTGTTGATAAAAGAATGTCTATTTTCAGAAAACTGGTCTGGACTTTGGCCCTTAACCTTGCACGTGTAGTCAAAAGTCCTATAAAACCATCAACTTGGCCTACTGTCTGTGTCAAAGTTCACATTTACATTTGAAATTTTGTATTATCATAATGTGTAACATAAACACTTAAAAAAACTAAACTAAAAACAGTATCACCATCATTTAGTGTCATCTGATTACTGAAATTGTTCAACAGAAGTTCATTATGGAAATTTTAGAAAATGCACAAAAGTGCAATGATGATGATGATAAGCAATAACAACAGGGAAGATGTTAATATCTCTTGTTGTTCACCTTACTCCAGTCAGAATGGCCTTTATTAAAAAGTCCCAAAACAACAGATGCTGGTGCGGATGCATGCAGAGAGAAAGGAACACTTATACACTGTTGGTGGGACTGCAAATTAGTACAACCTCTATGGAACACAATATGGAGATTCTCAAAGAACTAAAAGTAGATCTACCATGTGATCCAGCAATCCAACTACTGGGTATTTACCCAAAGGAAAAGAAGTCATTTTATCAAAAAGACACCTGCACTCGAATGTTCATAGCAGTACAATTCACAATTGCAAAGACGTGGAAGGGCTCATAGATTCCTGAGTGGATTAACAAAATGTGGTACACCTATACCAGGGAGTACTACTCAGCCACAAAAAGGATGAACTAATGCTTTTTGCAGCAATTTGGATGGAACTGGAGACTATTACCCTAAGTGAAGTATCTCAAGAATGAAAAAACAAACACCATATGTACTCAATTGGAACTAGCTGATGAACATACATGTACACAGAGAGAAGTAAAACTCAACAGAAATCAACCAGGGGGGAGGGGGAGGAGGGGACAGGTGAAAACCTACTTAATGGGTACAATGAACAATACCTGGGTGATAGGCACTCTTATAACCATGTCTCAAGCATTATAAAAGCAATTCATGTAACCAAAATTATTTGTACCCTATAATATTTTGAAATTAATGTATATCTTATTTTGCATGTGCTAAACATGTGGCATATACATTATTTCACTTAATCTTAGTAACAATCCTATGAGATAGGTCTTTTTTTGTTTTTTTAAAGATATGTCTATTTTTATCCCAGTCACATAGCTAGTATGTGGAAGAGTCATCAACCCAGCTTTAATTCCAGAACATAAGCTCTTATTCACTAATATATGCTGCCTAAGAAAGAAAATTAATACTACCTGTAATCCCACCAACCAGCTATTACCTCTGCTATCATTACCATTATCGTCACCAATCCTACTCTAACTTCCCAACAACCCCAAATCTCTCCCTCCTTAAGCAATCAATGTTACCGTTTAGTGTGTTCTTCTAGACATTTTTTTCCTATGAATGTATATTCATGTATCTATATAAACACGTAATGTGTTAAATGACAGAAATAATGTTATGGTATACATAATGTTGCTGTGACAAGAGACTGAGACACAAAAAAGCGACATGACAGGCTCCAGATCACAAGATGAGTAAAAACTGGAACTGAAATACAGTAAGACACATTTAACTAAAAATGACCCTAAACTTTTAAATATTTTTTCTGATTGTTTAGAAGACATTTTAAGATCTTGTGCTAAGATCTTTATAATTATTACTATAAAAATAATAAAATCAGCTAACATTAGCATTTACAGTAAGCCAGGCATTCCACTACTTTATATGTATTAATCTGGTTTAAAATTGTTATCCCCATTTTTATAGATGAGAAAACTGAGGTAGAAAACGAAAGTAACTTGCCAAAAATCACACAGCTAGTAAGTAATACTGCAGGCAGAAAAGTTATAGAATGTACGATGAATCTATTCTCTTATTTTAGGAATTGTTTTATTAAAATCTCTGACAGTTGCTTACTCTTTTTCACAAAAATGGAATACAGCCCTATCTCATACTTAAAAACTGAATTTTCTGCTTTTAAATCTAAGGATAGTAAAGGATGCTTATGGAATTTACACAGTAATAGGATTAGAGGACAATGTATTTTTGGACTATATTGTGCCCACTTCAAGAATTCAACAATAAATCCTGCTTGTGACCCCAGACAAATCACTTACATTCCCTAGGTCTTAGCTTCCCCACTGTGAGACAATTATCAAACATAATTCCCTGAACATCCCCTTACTCTGGTATTCCAGTTAACACCATCAATTACCTCCATGGTTGTAGCTGCAACTACAACTACATACTGTTTACCTGTATTTTTCCCACATACAGCAAATTTGATGTGAGAACAGTAAAACGTTAATCAGATATTCTAGAATCTAATGCTATGGTGAATCATTCAATTTAGTAGATAAATATTCTGGATCAACAGCAATATCCCAGAGTAGCTTTCCCTAGACTTTGCAGACTAAACATCAAGGACTTGGTTTGGTTTGATCCACAATTTCTTTTATATGTAGGATAACACAGAAAAGTTAGGCAATGGGCACACAGATACCAAGAACAAACAGACAAATGAAGAAAAATACTTATGTCCATTTCTCAGAAACAAAAGCTTTATTCTTCCAATCTAAAATATAGGTGCCAAAGGTTTAAGTTTAGATAACACAGAAACAACATTGCCAATTACTCCTCAGAAGTCAACAGCAGGATAAATCCCACAGTCTTTCGGCATTGTTCATTCTACCACTGAAAGTATCCTGCAGCAGCCCTGTAGCCCGCTGGTTTTCAAAGTGTGGAATGTCAAACAGCAGCTTTAGCATCACCTGGGAATGTCAGAATGCAATTCTCAACCCACCCCACACCTACTGAATCAGAAATTCTAGGGGTGGGCCTAGCAATCTGCATTTGGACAAATCTTCCAGGTTATTGTGAAGTATGTTAAAATTTGAGAACCACTGCTCTAACCTTCAGTTTATGATTGTTGTCTCTGTGAGACAGTTTCCTAAACCTGCAGGTGACAATGAATAAAGCAGGTGGACATGAAGATACCAGAACACCGTTGATCACTGTTTTGTTAGTATATCCTATGTAAATTTTAAAAGCATGGATTGATATTTGTTTTATGTGTATACTCATTAATTCATATGTTTATTATTAATTTTTGGTACTATGTAGAGATGATAACTTCAACCTTCAGGTTACCACTCTTACCTCAGTAGAAACTTATTTTCAGAGAGTCTAATACTTTTATTACAAAAGAGTAAATCACTATGAAGTTTCCATGCTTTAAACCGATTTCAGATAAGAAAAGAAAGAATGGCAATTAGCATTTGGCATCATGTTTTAGTTTCTCTCTGGCTTTCTAAAACTCTTAACTGAAGTTTACCTTGGTTCTATTCTAATTCAGTAAGGAATTCATGTTTGTGGAAAAATACATAAATAATCACATGAATAAAAATTTTCATAGTGATTCGGCACTGGCATTCCTATGAACAAATAGTAGCTACTCTGCTTTATGACAATAGCAATAGCTAGATTATATTAAGGATGTCAGATGGGTAATCAGGAAGTGAAAGATTAGGCTCTCCTGACAGTCATTCTGACTTGCAAATATGGAAAAGGCCTCTGATAGAGTTTTTCTTCCAAAATTCAAGGAAGGGATATAAAATTAGTACTTTTTTTTTTACAACACTAACATTTGCATAAAGAAATGCTAAGCACAATATTCCATTGCCCAAGAAGTGTGATAATACCTCAAAATATGAAAAAGATTCTTCTAACCATGTGCTACAGTACCATTTAAAGAGTTACTTTGTTCCTTTTGGAAACAGAAAAGTTGTTTCTTAAAACATAATTGTGATTGATTTAAAAAGGAATAGTCACCCAGAACAGTGAAGCTCAGGGTTCAACTCTTAGAAATCAAAATCCCTAAGATGTTTCAATATCAAAACTGATTCATAAAGTCAAATGTCTCTCATTTTAGTAGGTTTGGCCCAAGTTTTCTCCCACTGTTTTGTTTGTTTTCTGTTTTAACATGTCTTATGTGGCTTCAGGGGTATATTATCCCGACATTTCAGATCAGAGATACTGATATCTTCCCTAGAACTAGGAATCATTTTATTCTGCTGACCCCTAATACTATAAATATGTAGTGGTTGCATTCACTGTGGTTTAACATCAATTTTAATGAGCAGGAATAAACAAAAGAAAGACCTAAAACCAAGTCTTCCAAGGTCCTTTACTAATGCTCTGGTCTGTATACTCAACTAGAGCTGCGAACATTTCTGACACAGCACTATAGACTCACTGTAGAGAGAGTGTAAAGAATGTTGCCAGGCAACTCATCTAAGTTTGAAAGAATCTAAGCATTGATAATGAGTCTGTCTCTGTTTGGCTGCCACACAGGAAGGGTTTTAGTGAACTCCTACATGTGTTTACAGGCCATTCATAAGAAGAGGTGTTTCTAAAAGTGAGTGTCCAAAAGGAGTCCATCTCAGAAACCTATAATATTTCTTTTCTAATTCAAGTTTAATGTTTTCAACATCACAAGTATTTTCTACAACTATCCAGAAATACAATATGAATTTGGCACAACAGGTCATATGCAAAAGGTCTAGTGTTGAATGAACATTCTTACAGGCTTCAACATTCTTGTTTGCACATGGCCACAGCAAAATTTCTTCAAGTATCTCAAATTACAAAGATGACCCTGAAAACTATTTACCAAAAGTATTTTAATTCTTTAAAAAATTATCCTTGAAATTGTTTTCAATACTTTTATTATTATATCAATAGTCAAAACAGGAAGGACGTTCAGTAAAAACTATTTTCTATTAAGAAGAATATGCAATCAGTTGCAAAAAAGGTAACATGTTTTTATGAGGAATATACATGCAAAATACTACTCTGCTGGATGGGCCTGATCCAATCCTCCCTCTTTCAAAGCAGACACTTTGCATGCGTGCTTACCAGGGCAGTATGCATCCACGTCCAGCTTCTGAGCTGAAGTAAGGGTTGGTGAGCCAAGCTCGGACTCTGGAATTCGTGGGCTCTCAACAAACTTTGCTTTCCTCAGAGGGGCTAAGGACAAAAAGGTGGGGGAGGGGAGGAAGAGAGAAAAAGGAAAGATACAGAGGAAAAGAGAAGGGGAAAGGGAAAGAGAGAAACATAGAGGGGTCATGAGTAAGGGGAACAGCAGGCAACAGATGGAAGCACTTAAATGAACGACACACTCTGTCAGACTCAGATCAGGTTACCCTATTTTTTGTGCCAGAAAAAAAACTAGCTGCATTCTTCATAGGAGATGGGTCTTGTTAAAAAGTCACTGAAAATTGTAGAAGCTAAAATCTAATATTCAAAACTATTAGCACAAATTGTAGTCATCTATTACCTTTAGCTATTTTCTCTTTATAAAGCAAAGGGCTTTTTTTTTTTATCTTGGCTTCCTTTGCCATTAAATAAAGATATTAACTAAGGAATGAACACGACTAAGTTTTAAGGTTTGTTTATAATAATTATAATCAAAAGGTTTGCTTTATCCAGAAATAACTAATATTCAGTCGTGAATACTATAAGTAGAATTAAATATAAACTATCAGGCCTAATCTACATAGCTTAACAAGGAAATCAATCACCTTACTGCTCAGCCATTAACATAAGAAGTCAAAACTGCTAGTGGACTAAAATATTAACTAGGACATGCCAGTAGGACACTCCATGCTAAAGTAATGTGATTTAGTTACCAATTTAATCATGAGGTCTATGGAATAGCAATATTTTATGCCATGGAATCCATTCATTCTTGTAAAGAATAAAGTATAATTTATGAATTGAAAGTTTTACTTACTGAAAGTATGTATAAATTTTATTTAATGACTTTTTGGGGAAAATCCAGGAACACTATTGAAATACATTCAAATAATCAGTTAAACATTTTAAAAGTTAATATTATGAAGATTGCTTTGGTGTCTTCTGAGTTCTATTAAATAAACAATAATAGGATGAAAGTGCTTAGCATAGCACTGGCACAAAATTTATCAGTTGAATCTGAAATTGATTTGTATGTATTACATATTAGTGTCATAACTATAGGTGGCCAAGACACGTCAGCGTTTAAGATCATAATACTTTTTTCAAAAGTTTCTGCATGTTCTTCAAAATCCTCATCTGTTACTAACCCATAGGAGATTCTAAGTTATTCCTAAAAGACCCTGTAAAAAATGATATAAAACTTTGTCATTACAATGGCCATAATTCTTTATTTTCTTTGGAGGATAAAAATGATAAAGTATTAAAAGAATATAGAACATTTTTTTTTAAATGTGCCAATACTCAAAACCTACAATTAAGTAACATTTAAAACCTTAAGGTATGTATGTATACTTTAAGTGTATGTTAAAAAAACACAGCTTGTTACTGTCTCCATGGCAACAAAGGTCTAATGCTAAGAGTGCTAAAGATATGGTTCTTTGCCAAAAGCAAGCTTTGCAATAGCAGAACTCTCACCTCTGCTGAGAGTTATATTTGAGCCTGTTTTTGAAATCACTACACAAATAAAGATCTCAAGTAATTTAAATGCATATATGCAGGGTACTAATAGCCAATATTAGAATATGCATATATGTAGGCTACTAATATGCATATATGCAGCCAACATTAGAATCTCTTTCATTATAATTTTACCAACCAATTCAAAAATAATGAAACTTTATTCAGTATTGCTTAGTATAGAAGAAATGATTATACAGTAATTTAATCCTTAAAGCTCTTAAGTCCTTTACTAGAATTTTATTAAAGTATTGTCATGGCATCAGAATAAATGTTTTACCTGTTGAGTTCTGACAAAGACAGCACTGGTGTCTGCTCGAGGGACTCTATATATCTAAAAATCTTAATAATTTTTTGTAAGAAAATTTAGGGCTAGGAGACAGACCAGCAACTTAGGTTAAGGATGTAAGAAAGAAACTGAAGGATGATAGGAGGACTTGAGAGAGGTACGAGGAGTGTACAAGAATTATGAGATGGAGTCAAGGGGAAAGATCAAGGTCCTGGGGATCATACAGAAAAAAGGAAATAGCTGAAGACTATGAAGAGAGTATGGACTATAAGGTGTTAATCAGGCACTGAATAGATTCTAGCAGAGAGGGAAAAAAAAATCTCTTACTAAAATGTATAATTTTCCAGCAAAGAGAGTTATTTTAGATCTGTGAAGCTCAATGCCAAACAGACATCTTTATTTCCCTTCCCAGGAAATTTCAACTGAGGTTATCTACATAGATCATAGTGGACACTTAATTCTTTCTTCCACCCACCTTTGCCCCTACCTTCATCCGTGGGGTACTGTGTATGTCTAATAATGAAGTTAAATTATTTTATAAGGTGATGATAATGGTATTCTCATCTAAGTTATAAAAAACTAGTGTCATTTGTAATACTGCTGATTATTGTAAGTCAAACACAGGAGGTACAATCACAGATATGGCAGGCTGTACAATAGTTATAATATTGCTTGGTGGAGAACATAAAAGGGTAAGTAGGAAGATGGGGCACAATACTTTGCTTGGAAGCCTAGAATTTTAATATGCTTTACTGCGGAAAAATGGTATATAAGATGATTCAGATGGAAGAGAATTCTACATCAAAAGGCTTTACCTGATAGTAAAACAAAACAAAACAAAACAAAACAAAAAATAGTGGTTGAGATGAGATCGGTAGAAAGAATCTAAAACCAAAACCCGGTATTTTATTGTAATACAAAAGATAATAGGAAACTACTGCTCCAAGAAATGGTCTGAACCAACACTGGGAACATGATTCTTATGCTGTAAGCGACTTGAGTTTGGGAAATCGGCAGAAGTTGAGAGGAAGGATGCATATTGGCTTAGAGGATGGGCATAGTGATAGATCTAGTCTTGACTCTAGCACTTAGAAGTAGTAACTTGGGCAAGTTATTTAGACTAATTCTCAGTTTTCTTACAAAATCATAGTATTGTTACGAAGCTTTCACTAATCCCAAGCACGTAAAGTGCTAATATCCAAGCCCAATTTTAGTGCTTGGATATGGGGATATAGCTCACCTATAAGTTTATTAAGACATGGAGTGGTGAGGGCTATAGAAAACAAAGTAAGCAAGTGGTTTCAGACATAATACGTAGAGGTAGTATAACATGGTAGCATAGAAGTGAGGAGTAGGAATTATGGGTCTGGGCTCTGAAACTAAGAGAGTTTAGCTTAGATTCCCATGTCCTCCACTTTTTCTTAGATGTAAGAACCTCTCTGTGCCTAAGTTTCCTCTCATAAGTTATTTTGGGTTAATAACAGTACTTACATCATGGAAGATTTATGAGGATTATATTAATTCAAATAAAATCCTCAGAATAGTGCCTAACACAGGATAAATGCTCTATAAATGCTGTTATTGCTATTGTCATCATTACCATCACAGATTCAGCATGATTGGGAAGTCTGATCTGTGTGTGTCAAGGAGTAGTAAAACAAAGATGTCTAAGATGTCATAGCGGGATGAGAAGAACAGTGAAATCATCAATTATTTTTTAAAAATTGAAAGGGGAATAATGTTGAAAAAAATGTTATGCCTTACAAAATAGCAGAATACCCAAACCAAAATGGTCTAGGTTAGACAATGACAAATATGTAGGTACAGAATTAAACTTACACAGTATTGTTTAGACCACTGGTTCTCAAAATGTGGTGCCTGGACCATCAGTATAGTATCTGTCACTTGGGAATTTGTTAGAAATGCACATAATCAGGCCCCACCCAGATCAGCTAAATCAGAAACTCTGGAGGATGGGGGCCCAGCAATCTGTGTTCAGCAAGCTCTGCAGGTGATTCTGATGCACACTAATGTGAACATTGAATTAAAGAATCTACAAATATCATAGGCATAGCTGATTATTAAGAGGACTTTCTTAAGAAAAATATTATAATAAAATATAAATCAAGCCTCATCTCTGAGAGTATTATCATGTTATATCATGATAATCAAAGTTATGATTTACTTTTGGTCATTCTTTGAGAAATTTAACTCTTTTGTTATATTTTTATAAAATGAGTCCTAAATTATAAAATATTAGTCATTTGTGGCCTATTTTGAAGAAAGACTAATATTATTTATACCTAGTAATTCTTGCATGATCACTTGGGAGAGGGTGGTTGGGGGGGGTAGATAAGAGCCATCTGATGTATCACACAGGAATGTCAATGCTGAAAGAGAAAATGCACCTGTGGAGGGTACTTTGTAAACTGGAATGTTGTAGATGATGTTGAAGTACACCTAGTCCAAACAAATACAAAGGCATTAAAATAAGAATTTTAAATAACTATTGAGATGTTTGTCTTTAATAAAGGTTTCATAGCAGAAGGGAATTTTTAGAAGGACACTGGCAGAAGACTCAGCTAATCATCAGAGAATGGTATAGAGATAGACCAAATCAAAGAAAAGATCAGGAAAATGAGAAAGGAAGGATGAATATAAAGATAAGCAGAACAACAATTAAGAAAGTATTTTTACAAAGTTGGATTTGAGATAAAAAGTATATTTAGGAAGGTTAACCTAAAGATAATAAAGATAATCTAATTGTCAAATGTGATAGGAGGATAAAAATATTTTACCTTAGGCAAGAAAAAGAAATAGAACACGTATAAATTAGAAAGGAAGAAGTAAAATTATCTGTTTGTAGAGGACATAACCTTACATGTAGAAAACCCTAAAGATTCCACAAAAAACCTGCTAGAACTAATAAACGAATTCAGCAAAGTTGCAGGATACAAAATCAATTCACAAAAACCAGTTACACTTCTATCCACTAACAATGAACAATCTGAGAAAAAACTAAGGAAATAATTGAATTTAAAATAGCAACAAAAAGAATAATATACTTAGAAATAAACTTAACCAAGGAAGAAAAAGATTTGTACACTGAAAACTATAAAACATTGCTGAAAGAAATTAAAGATGGCAGAAATAAACGGAATGACATCCCTTGTTCACAGACTGAAAGGCTTAATGTTAAGACAGGATACTACTCAAAGCAATCTATAGATTCAATGCAATCTCTATCAAAATCCCAATGGCTTTTTTTGCAGAAATAGAAACACTCATCCTAAAATTCATACAGAATCTCAATGGACCCTGAATAGTCAAAACAATCTTGAAAAATAACAAAATTAGAGTTTTCACATTTCTTCATTTCAAAACTTACTAAAAATCCATAATAAAACAGTGTGGTACTGGCATAAATACATAGATACCAATGGAATAGAAAACAAAGCCCAGTAATAAACCCTATCATCAATAATTTTCAAAAACAGTACCAGTACATTTAACATGGGGAAAGACAGCTTTTTCAAGAAACGGTTTTTGAGAAAACTGGATATTCTCATGGAAAAGAATGAAGTTGGACCCTATCTTACTCCATCTAAAAAATTAACTCAAAATAGATCAAAGACCTAAACATAAGAGCTAAAATTATAAAACTCTTTGAAGCAACATAGGGAGAAGAAAATATCTGAACTATAGAATTGTAAAGGTATTAGAAAGAAACAGTGAAAAATTTATCTGAAAATAAAATAGACAACTATATTTTAAAAAGTTTTAACAGGGCTTTCATATGCAAAATCTTATAATATTTGTAACATTTTAGTTCCTAAATATTTACTACAAAATCAACCTTTGGGTACCATAAATTTTTTGGAGTGGGATGGGAAAGAAGAATAGAAGGAGAAAAACTGTGTCATTCTTTATTTCCTCTTTCTTAACCCCCAATCTCTGTTAGGTTTAAAATCTGGAAATAACATGGGAATAGCATACTTCCAACCTATTCTATGTGCTCATTAACTATTTCTCATGCTTGTGTTCACATGATGACATAAGCAACATCTTGAAGAAAAGGGAAATGCCAAGGAGCTTTTCCCATTTAGTTATGTACTTCCTGCAAAATAGGAGGATCAAAAACAATAAAGAAAAAAACAGTGAGAGAGAAAAAAAAGCCAACAGAATTTGACGATCTGGCAAAGGCTAAACAGAAGTGAAAAACAGTGCCGAGAAAGAATGATAATTCACATTCCTGTTTTTTGCAGGGAGAAAGTAACTATCTAAAGAAAAGAAAAAACTATCAAAAAACCCCACAAATTATAATGCAGAAAAAGGAATCAAAACTTGACATAACAATCTTTATCAAATAAAAGCTAGTCTGTAGAAATAGAGTTTCTGACTGCATCATAATGCAAATAAAACACTTCTCTGAAACCAATTATAAAATTAATATATTGCTGCAAAATATCTGTCCAGTTCTCATTTCTTCTATTTAAGAAATTAAGTATATATTTTATAAACTTCTCCTCTCCCTCTAGCTTCCCCAATACCACGTGTTATCCCCTTTAGTCTCCTCACTCTTGATTCCAAACTGCAAACAAAAATTGTTGTAAGCTGTTTTACATCTAATTTATGCTGAAGTATCAAATAATTGGAACACATTTATCTTACATGTGAATAAAGATATATTATTGTAGCTAGAGATACAATATGCACATATTCTTGAAAACAGACTATTAGAGATCTGATTTCTCTGAGACATATACAAATATAAATGAAATATAAAATGTATGCCGTGTGGCAAAGTAAAGATGACTTTGTTTACCAATAGAAATATCACTTAGTGTGTGGCCACTGGTTGTCCACTATGGGGTCTCATATGAAGCCCTTCCTATCTCCATTAATCATAGTGAACAGTTTTAAAAGGAGAAAGCAATTCATTTTATCTGAGCAAAAAAAGCAACATTACATAGTTTTACCATTTCCAAGACTAACAGCATTTATATTCATTAAAAAAAATACTGAACACTAGCTAGTCAGCATTGACTTATGGTATATGATCCCAATGAAAAGAGGGGCTCACTTGAATATAACACAAAGAATACAGAAGCCATCCAAGTGTAGAGCAAATATTCTGACTTTGAGTCTGTTGAAAATTTACCAATATGAATATCAAAAATAAGTTCTTTTAAAGAAAGTACCTATCACCTAAAGACTTCTGTATTAATGCTAACTTCCTAACAATGAAAATAAGACAAAACAAAAACTCTAAAGTAACAAAAGCCAAATAACTGAAATGGCATTAATATTACAATTTAAAATCCATAAATAATTCAATAAAGGATGGAATAACTATACACTAACAGTGACATAGCAAATTGCTACAAGAAACAGCAAAAACTAATGGAATTTGAGACAGTGCATTAACATGTTTATTTATTTGCAAGTAACAATTTCATAAAAATAGGTTATCACAAATACACTCATAAAGTTGTCTACTGACCAATATAAAGAGGTTGCGATATCAGGGCTAAATACTTTCTGTCTCTAGTACTTTCTTGTATAGCTGTGAGTTATAAATCGAAAATTTCATATATAGCTACATATTCCTGAGAACTCTAACATAATTATGAATTTAATTTCTTCCTGAGATCTATACAGATATAAATGAACTATTTTGATATTTTATTTCCATCTTTATCTCCTTATTTAAAAGTCTTAGAACAAAGGCCCCACCCTCTACTAGAGATGCTAGCATGTAATAAACAAAAAGAGAGGCATCGGGATACATTTTAAGGCTTATCATAATCCTCTGACAGTATTAGGATACCTCATTAACATGAAAATTGAGATTTACTAAAAATGTAAATTTAGTACTAAATGCAATTTTCACATATAAAGAACAATTATTTTGTTCAAAATCTACATATAATCATTTGTAAACCATTTCCACAAAATGTATGAGAACATTTCCATTCAATTCAATAAATGTTATTGTCTTCCTACCATGTGCAGAGTCTAGTACGACATAGTTGAATTTCTACCATGTGCAGAACACAGCACTAGATGCTTCAAAGGAATTCAAACATAATTGACAGTCTCTAGCCTGAAAAAACTTAATGACAGGGATAAGACAGAACAAGAACAGCTATGATACAAAGGGGGGAAAGCTAAATGCCATGAAAAGGGTATAAAACAGGGGCTATGAGGCTTAAAAAAAGAGAAAAATGTACTCAGATACCCCCTCAACTGAGCAGAGTTTAATTAATGTTAATTTTCTATTAAAAATCAAAATTACAAGATGACTTTAAGAAGCTGGTTTTGAGAGAATTACTAATCTCCCTAATTTATCTTCTTTTAAAGTTTCATGGGGAGTTTTATGGTTACAACAATTGAAAAGTAACTGAAGAAAAATATGCTTACAGCTGGAACTAAATCCCAAATCTTGCGGAAAAATGAAATAATAAAGATTAAAGTAGAAATCAATAAAACTGCAAATAAATAAAATGATAGAGGAAAACAATGAAACCAAAATTTAATTCTTTTAAAATAACAAAATTGAAAAATCATAATCTGGACTAACAAAAAAACAACAGTGAAGACATGAATTACCAAAATTAGAAATGAAAGAGGGACATCACTTTTGACTCTACAGAAATGAAAAGGATTATAAGAAAATATTATGAACAATTTTACGCCAACAAATTAGATAAATGAAATGGACAAATTTCTAGAAAGACACACATGATCAAAAGTGATTCATTAAGAAATGGGAAAAATTGGACAGATTTAAAACAAGGAAAGAAATTGAATTAGTAATTAAACATCTTCCCATTAAAAAGCCCAGCCCCAGTTGGCACCAGTGGTGCATTCTATCAAATACCTTAAGAAGAAATAACAGCACACCTTCACAAATTCTATCAGAAAATTAAGGAAGAAGTTGGGAGAGGAACAAGTGACCTAGAAAAACAAGTTACTTCAGGTACATGTGGCTAGATTTTATATCAATTATGTATAAGAAATCTGTAGTGGTATTTATTTGACTTAAGAATTTAGTTTATTCTTATTTAATCAATTAAAATAAATATCATCAGACTTTTCCTTATTTTAAAAATTAGTTATTACCATTTTATCAAATAAAAAAATGTAAAAACTAAACATTTTCCAATATTGCATCTATTGATGATAGTTTTCTTATAGATCTTTATACAAGATTTTAATTTTCCTCTGATCTTATTTGGTACTCCCAATAGACGAATGTAACAAAAAAGTTTATTTTAAAAAGAACATTTCAATGGTAGAGAAAATATGCTTAAACTTTGTTTTAGAAAGACCAGTGAGAAGTAATAATTCTGTTTGGGACTATACATGGACTGTTTTTTTTAGTTAATGATGTTAAACTTCTTGCAAGAGTCCAATTCTACTACTAGGTACACAGATCTAAAAACAACTACCTCACTTTTTTTTTTTTGGTTTGTTTTTGGAGACAGAGTCTCACTCTTTTGCCTTGGCTAGAGTGCCGTGGCCTCAGCCTAGCTCACAGCAACCTCAAACTCTCGGGCTTAAGCAATCCTTCTGCCTCAGCCTCCCGAGTAGCTGGGACTACAGGCATGCGCCACCATGCCCAGCTAATTTTTAAATGTATTTTTAGTTGTCCAGATAACTTCTTTCTATTTTTTTTTTTTTGTTGTTGTTAGTAGAGACAGGGTCTCTCTCTTGCTCAGGCTGGTCTCGAACTCCTGACCTCGAGCGATCCTCCCGCCTCGGCCTCCCAGAGTGCTAGGATTACAGGCGTGAGCCACCGTGCCCAGCCAGAACTACCTCACTTTTAAAAAAGCTATGCAACAACAAATAAAGTAACAACTAACATTTGTATATTTTTATTTTACACTTTTATTGACATTTTTACCTAAGCTCTGAAAAGTAACTGAAGAAAAATATGCTTATAGCTGGAGCAAACTAAATCTCAAATCAAGCAGAAAAATGAAATAAGATTAAAGTAGAAATCAATAGCAAATAAAAATAATAGAGGAAAACAATAAAACCAGAATTTAATCTTTGAAAAGAACCTTCATAATTCTTCATTCAACCTTCATAATTTTTCTGTGAAGAACACATTAACCTTTTTTACAGGTGGGACATCAGAATCACAAGACCTCTTGTCCAAGATCATAGTAACTAAGTGGTAGATTACAGATTCATATCCAGGTATTTTTATTTCCAATATTACATTGTTTCATATACAATATTGTTCCTCAAAGTATGGGACTGATTTTAGGACATAAGAGATGATTTTAAATGATCCATAAAAATGGCAGTTAATAGCATTGAATTACATAGTGTGACAGACATTACTAGTGCCTACTAGTAACCTGTTCCCATTCTTTTCTAGGAGTGACTACAATCACCAGGTGTTGTGCAGTTTAGAAAGGACTGTATGACTAGTTCTGGCCAACGAAATGAGAGCAGAAGTGACACAGCACCTGCATGATTCTACAGTCTGTCTCTTCTGATGGCAGAAAAATCATGACAAAGACTCATGTTGAGATGGTGGAGCTAAAAGATTTAAGCAACCTAGACTACTGCATTATCACATAAAGGACAGCTGCCCTGGAGAGTTGCCCAGATTTGCTGGATGAACTAGAAATAGACATTTGTTGTGTGAATCTATGGAGATTTTTAAGGTTACACAGCATAGCCTATTCTGACGAATAAAATAGGTACAAAGTTATTCTCGTTTTCAATTATCTGTCAATCTTTCTATGTCAAGAAGAAAATTTTAATGAGGTGCTAATATCAGTGAATATTCCTTCTTAACAAAGAGGGAGAAGAACTCAGCTTCAGAGCCATTTGAAGGTTTACATTATCTAGCTAGAATTAATGTTCTAGTTAGTCTTCCTAGTTATGGCACATGATGCTGATTTTCTACTTTGACTAATAACCGAAGTTTCTTTTAAAATAAAATTATTTAAACAAAAGCATGAAATTTCAAGAAAATATTACATTAGAAAAGTATGGTCATAAGCAAATATGGTAAAGATCCTATGTCAAATGAATGAAATTGAGAAAGAGTGCACTGTACCAAACTGTATGGGTAAATTCTTGATCTATTTTCTTTCCATTCTGTGTCAAGTTGTGAGCAAAACATCAGGCAACTGCATTTAAGTTGGTATCTACTATGAAGGATAGAAGTAATAAAATATTTTTGGATAACAAGATCTGTTAGAGTCATGACTAAAATACTGGGTTATATAATAAGAGAATCAGGAGATAACAGGTATAAACAGATAAAATAAATTAATAAGTTTAAAAAAAGACTTCTCATGAATGGGCTTAAAATCATTTCAGCAATTTAGTCATTTGATTAAGTAATCAGAGCAGTATCCTCTTAAAATTTTTTTGCCATCTTTTCAGGAGGGGCAATCCAGTTCTCCATACTTTTAATAGCCTTCAGTTCCACTGATGGCATAGTCAGAGGTCAAAAGTGAAGAAAGAGGAAGCAACGACTGAATCTGTATGTTTTACATACAGCACATAATCTCTGAAGGACCTATAACCTATGTTACAACGCAGCATCCTAAGTTAGACAAATGTGGTATGCCAATACAGAAAAGCTATACTCTGTTAAACTGAGAGTAAATCATGAGGTAGTTCTTGAAAGATTTACAGTGATTAGTGGGTTCTCACACTCATAAATTCCAAACTGTATTACCACACTTCAAAATACCTGAAGGGTTTCATCATGGTCAAACTTGGCACAGAAAGAAAAACCTTTAAGAAATTTGCCTCTGACCATGAAGAAAGAGAAAAGGAAAGACAGATAAGATGAAGTATTTCATTTGAGGAGATGGAAGGAAGAATACACACAAGCAAATGGGGACAGGATATGCAAGTACACAGATTGAAAGAGCCCTGTATTCTTCCTTCTATCTCCTTAGATAGCACAAGAGCTAGCAGTGTTTTCATCTTAATGAACTGTTTGAGAAAGACTGAAGTCTCTCAAGCTCACTTTTAGCCTACGTATTTATAAAAATTATCATCCTCTCCTCTAGACATATCACCACAATTAAAGTACAATCATGTTTTCTTCTTGAATCAATCAGTGTAGGCCAAGAGCTGACACAAACAATCTTATCATCTCCATGACTTAATACAATGGAATAAATTTCTCACTCAATAAATATAGGTGTTCAGTAGGAAGCTGCATTTTTCTTTTTAAGAGACAGTGTCTCATTCTGTCACCCAGGTTGGAGTGTAGTGGTGTGATCAAAGCTTACTTCAGTCTCAGAGTCCTGGGGTCAAGTCATCCTCCTGCCTCAGCCTCCCAAGTATCTAGGTGTGCCTGGCTAATTATTCTGTAGGCATGAGCCACTGTGCTCAGCCTCAGCCCTAGGATGCTGCTTCTTTCTGTAATGTAGTTCCACCATTATCTTAGAGACTCAGAGTTCTTTGCTGGATTCTCGACATGTGAAATTTCTATATCCCTGTCTGGAATTATTTCCACTCATATTTCCATCAAATTCAGTCATATGACACACTTAACTACAAGAAAGGCCGGAATATGCAGTTTATCTGTGTGCTCAGGAAGAAAGGGGAATAGGTTTTGATGAAAACATACTATTCTTTGCCATACTCTATACAATACCTTGGAAATTCATAAAATTGAGATGCAGAGCTAATAAATAAAGCAGCAGATCCTGTATTAAATTTGGTCCTGTTTCTTTTAAATGGGCTGAATATATACCATCAGAACTTAAGATCAGCCAAAATTTATATATTTCTAGCCTTTTATTTTCATTCAAACACAATGCTTTATGTTACAGTGCCTAGAATAGTATCTAGAATATGTTGGCTGGTTAATATTAACAGTAATTTGCTAAATAAATAGCACACAGTAGAAAATCAGAGCAAAAATAGGCATTACAAATAATAAGTTTTAAAAAGTACTCATGGATAGAACAAAGCATCATTTCACTGAAAGACTTAAGACTTTCATGAAACAAACCGATTGTATAAACTATCTTCATTATAATCAGACTATAATCATTTAATTTCTAGCTTTAATGACGATTATTTTCTATTAAAAAAATCCAACAAAATATACCAAGTTAAAAGGGAAACACATAAACACAAACACTTTGTTTGTGTGTTGGTTCTTCCACATTGAGGGGTATTTGCAGGTTGCATTAACAAAAGTGTCAACATCCTTTTTACATGTCAACATGACTTTTAACACAGAGGCTAAGTAGCTTGTTCCTGATGCTCCAACGCAGGTAAGTCACTTGTGGATCAGTCTGATCCTTTTGAGCCTTGTTTTTAAGTTTTATTTAGGCAGGGCTAGTAATACTGACTAGTAAGGTGTGTCCTTTCTTGGACCCCTACTGAATGCTCCCGATTTTTAACAAGGTCTAGCTGGTCAGAATAAAAAATGTCTCCTAGTCTTGTGGGGACTCTAGAAACTGTTCAGTTATCACTCCCTGGTATTTATTCTGGAATTATTTGTTCTCTAGGCTTGTGGGGTCTCACTACACATCTCTGCACCTCAGTAAAGACTCAAAAAGACCCCTATGCAGAATTTTGTAGTCTCTGCTTAACTCCCTATTAAGTACTCTGTAATTTCCAATTGCCTTGGCGTCCTCAACATCTGATTTCTGTTTCCTCAGTTCAGCAAGACCGAGAGTTCTCCATAGTCAAAATACCTGCTGGCAGAAAGCCAGGGTTAACCTAGTTCCTGGCCCCTCAACTCTTACCCTTTCTCTCAGGGATCACATTACCATGCTGTCAACTGTCCAATGTCTGAAAACAGTTGTTTCCACGGTAAGGGCAAGACCAGTACTGGTTACTTCATCATAGTAGGAAGAAGCCTCCCATGGTGTTTTAATTTGCATTTTCCATATGTTTATTATTCATAATGTGGCTGACAAAAGACAGAGCCTTTGTTTGTTTTATATACTGCTGTATCCTTAGTAATGCCTATAATAGCACCAGGCATAGAGCAAGTACTATTATTTGTTGAATGAATTAACTGGTTTATATTTATTTATATATTTTTAGAGGTATAAATGTTCTGTTCATGTCCTTCATCCATTTAGAGATTAAGGCCTAAGAAAATTGGTGATTTTAAGCTGTATCCAAGGTAACTCAAGAGTAAGCATATTCCTCCCACATAAGTTCTATTTTCATGCAATTATGTTCTGCCACACAAAAGGATGTACTAGATACACTGACATATAGATAGAACATAGAAGCAATAAATATGGAGACAACATGGTGATCCAGAGAAACAGTTACTCAAAGGATGAACACAATAACTTTTAGGACGTTCCCACAGACATTAATTCAATGGGATTTTGAATAAATTAAACAGAAATTCTCATTTCAAGAAGAAATTGGGATTTAAATCTTTATCTGTACACGCTATTACAAGGAAAAAGGCAAATTATTATAGCCTATAAATCACTGTTGTAAATGCCATGTCTTTACAGCAGAGAATGGCAAAACTCAAATTGTATGAGATAAAATAAGGCAGTATAGATTTTAATTACTTATTCTAAGTATCTTTGCATATATAAATCAATAATCTTTGAGCTTACAAAAGCCTTTTGAAGGTGCTAACCTGAGTGTGGCAATATTCAAAGGCCAATTAGTTTAATGGTATTAAGTTTCATTTCCATACCTCTAAATAAGTGCTAGATTTTTGATAATATCAAAAAATAGTTCTAAATTTCAAATTTTGCATATATTGGTTTATGTGTGATTGTTTATTGATACAAGCAATTCTATCTGTCAGACCAACTTCTCAGTTTTAAAGTAGTTATGATATATAACTCTATTAAAATTTAAAATATATAAACATGTTTCATCATAGAAAAATCGGAAAACACAAGAATCAAGAATAATGTAACTAAAAATTACAGAAATTTTACCTCTGTTAAAGTTTTGGAGCATATATTGCCTATTGTTTTATATTATATAGAATATTAATGTTGACAAAAGCAGATAAAGTGACTGATGACTGCTCTTTTGAAATGTATGACTTTTGAAGGGAATATTCAGATCTCAAAAATGGCAAATAAATCCACTGATCAACATTTTATGAGCTGCATCACTAATATGAAGCTAAATATTAGCACAGTTGTTCTTTGTTAAATAACTCTCACCTCGAAATATAAAATACCTCAAAACAAATTTCACATATTTAACTTTATAACATATTCTATATGTAACCTATGCAATAATGCATAACAGATGTGTGGTGTGACTAACAGGCATAAAGCAAGATATAAATATTATGAAAATTGTTAATATGTCCCCATTTTTCACAAACTAGAGGAAAACAAATCTTTTCTAGCACCCACCTTATCTCTCAACTTATATCTATGACAAAGTATGGTGAAAGAAACAGTAGGATAAAGAAAAGAACAGTATTTGAAAGGAGGAGGTTTAAAGTGAGCTGTGTACATGGCCTTGTGTTAGTCTTCAATAAATTATTTTTCAAGCTTGGACCCCTCATCTTTAAAATGTGAACCATAATCTGAGTTGTTATGAGGTTTAAATTTAAAGAGTAAAAGGTAGATATGGCTCAAAAAAGATACCCATATTTATTATCCTTTGGAAATAGCTGAAGTATAATGTGTTACTCAAGGCCACAGACTGAGCTACCCCTGGAACAGAAACTAAAATATGGATCTTGGACTGAACTCATGGTTTAGTCATAGTACACACAACAGATGCTGTGTACATCTCTAAACTAAGTGGCCTACGTAATTATAATAATAATATGCCACTTACCTCTCAAGGGTATTATAAAGATTTAAGTAAACTCAACTTTGTAAAATTAGCATAGTGTCTTGCACATAAAATGTGCTCAATGTTAGATTACATTATTAGCATATTATGATGATGGTGATGATGTGATAGGCAATGGGAGGACATGGAGATGTACAAAGTAAATTTTAAGATGCTGATCAGCAACATCTGGCATCTAGATGGGATGACTTATGACATCAAAGTGCAAGAAGTAATTTACTCACACTTCTTGCCTTAGTTCTGTCTGCCTCTCTCCCCACTCCTAAAAGGATAATGGTTATTTGATGGATGAAACATTCTCTTTAGTGGAATACATATTATAATGAGAACTAGTACAAGTCCTCTTGTATGTACAACAAGGAAAGGTATAGCATGTTGGAGAAGAGGTATTTATAATATGAGAAAGCTAGAAAAAGTTCTTTTTGAATGTTTTACGATGACTTAAGAGTATACTAAGTTATATTGGATCTAGGATTCCAGTATTATAAATTTGAATAAATTCTACCCATTCTATTATATGTATGCAAACTCTAGATTATAAACTCTCTGAAGGCAGAGACTATAGGATAATCACCTCAGAAAAGTGTTTTGAGAATGGTAAATAATGCATTCACACTGCTGTTTCCATTTTGTATTAGCTACCAACAATGGCCGAAAATATGCTGACTGGGTAGAATTAATAAAATTCCTTGGAAAAATAGTTTTACATCTAGTAAAGAACTGAGGCTGGGTGTGGTGGTGAATGCCTATAATTCTAGCACTTTGGGAGGCCGAGGCGGGAGGATGGCTTGAGGCCAGGAGTTAGAGATCAGCCTGAGCAATAAAGTGAGACCCTGTTTCTACCAAAAGAAAAATTGGCTGCGCATTGTGGTGTGTGCTTACAGTCTCAGTTACGTAGGAGGCTGAGGCAAGAGGATGGCTTGACCTCAGGAGTTTGAGGTTGCTGTGAGCTACAATTATGCCACCACACTCTATCCTGGGCAACAGAGCAAGACCCTGTCAAAAAAAAGAACTGAGAGAGAAACAGAGTTAGATAGTAAGCATGTATATAATACTCAGTCATCATTTAGTGACAATTCCAAATTGATTTCTCCAAGGCGGACTCAAAGGATTAACAAAAAAATCAAAAAGAATTATGGAAGATCTTTAAAAATCTTTTTCTTCTTTTTCGAAACTTTAGGAAAGTGAAGAAGATGCTAGCCAATCAATGTGGGAGGTAAAAAACTGCTACAATCTGCATTAACATGAATATTGTGCCAGTACTATAATAAAATTCTATAATGATTAAGAACAAGTAAGTCTTTGTCCCATGGAAAAAAATGACTATTGAGACATTTTCCAAGATTAAGTGTGAAGGCCAATAACTTTCTTGCTTGTTTTTGAATGTGCATGCAGTTGCCATTAATCACAACAAAGAACACTTAGTAATTCCAACCGTGAGTAAAGAATCACATTTCTCTGACCTTAGAATATTTGTCAGAAATTTCCAGTCTTTGTAAAAAGATAAGTTGCTTTTCAATCTCCTTAGAACCTTGGTATCATCTGGCTGGGAGAGAGGAGGGTAGATAAGGTGATGATTAATTCTTGAGAAGAACAAGGTATGGAAAGGTCTGGTGGAAAGTAAACTATGAAAAAAGAGGGCTAGCTGGAGGAAGAGAATTAGCATTCTGCCAGGAAAGGTTTTGATTTAGAGGTAGAAGCAGGGATTTTTATTCTGGCTTTCCTTAAATATGCAAACACATGAAATACTGCTTGCCTTACTCTTCTTGGTTATATGGTAGTAAGAGTGTGGTATATAAATATGTAAAAAGTAGACAGTGATTAGGCTTAGCTGTCTTCTTATCTTTTTTTCAGACAGGGTCTCACTCTGTCACCCAGGTTAGAATGCAGCAGCGTCATCAGACCTCTTTATAGCCTGGAACTCCTGGGCTCATGCAGTCCTCTTGGCTCAGCCTCTCGAGTAGCTGGCACTACAGGTACACACCACTAACCCTGGCTAATTTTTTTTTTTTTAATTTTTTGTAGAGATGGGGTCTCACTATTGCCAAGGCTAGTCTTGAACTCCTGGCCTCAAGCAATCCTCCCACCTTAGCCTCCCAAAGTGCTAGAATTACAGGTTTCTTAGGGTTTTCATAAATCTCCTGGTTGGGTATTTTTTTTTTATTTCAAAATATTAGGGGGGTACAAATGTTTTTGTTACATGGATAGCTTTTATAATGCTTAAATCAGGGCTATCAGTGTGCCCATCACCGCAATAGTGTTCATTGTACCTGTTAGGTAGGTTTTTACCCCTTTACTTCTCCCCTTTCTTGATTTCCAGTGACTTTTACTTCTCTCTCTGCCCATATGTGCCCCACGATCAGTTTCAAATTATTAGAGGGTACGTTGTGGTGTTTGTTTTTCCAAGACAGGGAGGGTCTCCTTATGTTGTCCAGGCTGGTCTTGAACTCCTAGTTCAAGAAATTTTCCCACTTCAGCCACTCAAGTAGCTGAGTTAGAGTGTGCACCACCACACCCGGTTCCCACCTCTGGTTCTCTTAAACTAAGTAAAACATATTGTTCTATTCACCATATTAGTAGTAGAACGGAGATCGAAGCAATATTGCATAATACAGTAAAGAGGAATGAAAGCTAAAAAGTAAATCCTGAATGAAAAAATGTATACCTTTTCCTTATGATTTTTGTCGTTTTACTAATGTACCTCACTGGCTATATGGAAAAGAGAAAACAGAATTACATAAAAACATGGAACAATAAATGGTAAGGAAGAGAACAATAAAATCAGAGTTTTTATAAAATTTTGCACTAAAGCTAAATGTTAGCTTCCCAATGCACATATATGTCTATGGCTAGAAACAAATAAAAAAGTTTCAGTATTTATGAAAGACAAAACTCTCAAAATCCTATTGAGGAGGTTCTGTTTCTGTATTCAATAGCTTTCAAATTTTAAAGGAACTCTGGAGATCATCTAGATTGGTGAGGCTTAAAGTGTGGTCTGTGGCCCAGCATCACCTGGAAACCTGTGCTGCAGCAGAGAGTTGACTACCAGAAACTCTGGAGGTGGAGCACATCAATCTGTGTTTTAAAAATCCCTTTACATGATTCTATGAAATAATATTATAAAAAAAGTCTTGAAAGTAAGTTATTTACATTTGACTTAAACATCCATTAATACTAGATATTTGTATCCGTCCTGTGATGAAAGTGAATTCGCATCCAAACCCAAGCAATTGGTACAATGTAGATAAAAAAAGAAAGTAATTGTTTGAAACAGTAATAAGAAAGGGATGTTTAGTAAGAGACACATATTTAATCCTCCCCTTCCCTTTTTTCATGGGATGGGGAAAGAATTGTTCAGAAAGAAAAACCAAAACACACAATCAATCAATACACGATCCTGACTCTTCCTTTACCCAGAAGAGCTTTTATTTTATATCTGCAACATTACAGCCATAGGCTTTCTACATGGCAATTTTTTTAGTCTAAATTTCTATTATGATTAGGTTTATTTTAGTTTGCACACTGATATAGCTGTAATTGTATTTTTCTTGCTGTTAAAGATTTTACTTTATCGAACTGTGCTGTGTACTTAAAAAACATGGTGGAGAATCAGTCCTATATTCCTATTGCTATATTACAACATATTCAACAGCAACTTGCTTAAAGCTATTTTCCTTTAGGTAAACTCTATTTAGACACAATTCTTGAAAGATCTTTCCTGTATTTTTAAATTTTATGCAGCATTTTGGGTCATCTAATTGGTCTCATGTTTCTTAGTTTCAGCTCCCTGAATTTTTCTCTTCATTGATGCTGTCTGACTGACTCTGCTAAATTCATTTTCCTACAACTCTGAAGGAATAAAAAGTTAACATGTTTTGATTTTAGATTTCTGAAAAACAAAATTTATTAATCATCCAGAGATTTTAGTGGTGTTTTTGCATATCCAGGTAAGATGCAATGAGGTATGTATACCACCACAAGCAATTCTAAATTTATTGTTTTATATATAATTTTAACTATGCTAAATTAGAGATTTATATTCTCAGGAATTTAAAATTAATTCTCAGAAATTCATTTAATTTCTGCCTCAAGGCAGAAAAAACTTATTTTGCTCTTAATAAAGAATATATAGAATTATTTGATAATAACCATAATATACTTTATTATATAGATTCAATTATTATAAAGGTTAGATTGGACAATGTCTCTTGAAATGTAAAGATACAAAAAATTAACAGATTTGTAAAGTGATTATCAACACTAATTCCTTTTAAGAAAGGAATTAACAAAATAGCAAATAAAGGATAGTAAAATTTTTATTGTGCTACCTAAACAAACAAAAAAAATGGTTGAGCGAAACAACTAACTTAGATAATGAAGGGGAAATATAAATAGCTTTTCCAACTTTATTTCTTATTTTATAATTGTATAGACATGTAACAGAATATTACTATAAAGAAAATAGAAAATGGTGATTATAATTTATTTTTCCAATCTAATTAGACTTATAACAGATAGGATACTGTAGATATGACACAAACTCTCTTGCTGTTAGTTGTTCCTATGTTTTTAAATGCATAGGTGTATTTTAGATTTAGTAAATCTATCACATACTTCTAAGTTTTCCAAATTATTTGCACTGTTAGTAATAAAGACCACTTAGAAGTTTTATATGTTTTTATATATACTAATGACATAAGCATAGGTAATATTCTGTGCTCATCATATGGCACACACTTCTAAGCATTTGACATACATTGTTCATTCTCATAACATTCTTATGAGGCAGCTACTCTTACTGTAAACATTTTATAAAACAGGAAATTGAAACCTGGACAGTGTGAATACCTTGTAAAAAGTCACACAGCTAGTAAGTGCTGCACCTTATATGTCAGACTATAAAGTCCAGATATTTTTCTTCTATAAACTGCCATTAAGTATGCATTTCAACCCAGAGGAACATAAGACTCTTTATACAGAGCTCTCTAGTTTGAGAGTGCTCAATGGATAGGAGTCATATGTCACTAAACACAAATATCCGCTCACAATTAAACTTGCATCTACGTAATATAGAGACAAGACCACAATTTATAATTATATTGCACACTAATATGTGGTTCTTCTCAGAATTCTCACAAACTTGGTCAGTGATACTGAAAAATATGGAGGTAATATATACAAGAAGCCCTCTTACCCTACATTGATAGAGGCTAGTAGCTGATTGGTTTTTCTAAAATGTCAGAAGTGAGGAAGGACAAAATTGATACATGTATTAAACAGTTTTCCTTAAAACATAAATATACATTTATTAACCAAACTTTTGATGTGGGGCCAAGGCCCTTTTGTTTGAATATGAGTTCCAATTTTTCTTTCCTGCATAAAATGCACTAAAAATGTATAGTCTGGTCAATTTCTTTAAAATAAAACAAAAACTTAGACAACCTAAGTGTAGATGGATCTTAAAAATATCTTCACCCTAACGCATTATGGCACTTTTTAAAGCAATTTACCTTTTCTGATATTTTAACTGAGCTTTTCCAAGCTTTTAACATAACTTTCCTAGAAACAATAACTCTTTTTATAGACATCTGTCTTTTGCATTCATATTTTATTAGTTAATGCATATGTAAATATATTATCACAATAACAAGTACAGTGAGCATTATTTAACTGCCTCTCAGTAAGCACAGGCCATCACAGGGACAACACAAGTACCTAGGTGTATTAGAAGGTAGACTACTAGTCTCTAATATACATCTTGTCCTGACAACAGTCAGTAGATGTCACAAAAGGAATGGAAAACATTAATTAATCCTGCAAGTGGTTAGGTGAAGGTCAGTTAAGAAAGCTTCTTCTGTAACTGGTTGAGCTAACCCACAATATGTAGGGCATGGTAATAGGCAAAATGCAGATGAGAAAATGAGACAGGACTCTGAAGCCTAATTGAATATCTTCAGATGTCACCAAGCTTATAAGTCACTTGACAGGTTTAGATTTGGAAATAAAGCCCAGAGCATAAACTCTTGCCAATCTCCTATGATGCCTGATGAGAACCAGTGCCCATAATCGAAAGGACAGTGATGGGCTAGGAAATTAAAGCATGAATATATTTACATAAAGAAATCATTTATACTTTGTTATATTTCAGTCTTTAAAATTATATAATTTTTATGACATTCTACCAGCTATTTTCTCAATAATAAACTATTTGAGGAGTAAAGTGTCAAAACTAATAACAGAAACATAAAACAAAACTATTTTAGACAAATGAACCTTGATTAAGAAAGTCTTTTCAAACTCCAAGGCATAATCAAGGAAAAATTACATAATCAGAATTCAAGTCAAATTAAGTTAGAAACAGAAGAGGTAGCTCATAGTTCAATGTCACATTGTATAAACAAATGAAATATTGTTTAAAATAAATCTAAGCTAAATAGACTAGATATTAACACATCTATAAAAATGGCTCATTAAGGCAATGATTTATCACCAGAATGGGGAAGAGTAGAAAATACTAGACATTTGGTACAATAAAGAGAATTCTACAACACAACAGAGAATACCTAGTGATGATAACAAGAAAATAACAGCAAATTTTAATCTCAGTGTTGGCAATCTAAATCTGTCCTTTTTTGGTACTTAAAAATGAGAAACTTATGGCTGGGCACAGCGGCTCACACTTGTAATCCTAGCATTTTGGAAAGCTGAGGCAGGAGGATAGCTTGAGGCCAAAAGTTCAAGACCAGCTTGAGCAACAAACACAGTGAGACTTCATCTCAAGAATTAGCCAGGCGTAGTGGCTCACATCTGATGTCCCAGCCACTGGGGAAGCTGAGGCAGGAGGATCCCTTGAACCCAGGAGTTCAAGGCTACATTGAGCTATGGTTGTGCCACTACATTCCAGCCTGGACAACAGAGGGAGACTCTGTCTTCCCCCAACTGCCCCCCATAAGAGAGAGAAATTTAGTCATAACTGCAGTATGTCCTCAGCCTCAAGCTTAGGTAAAGTTGCACCTCATATATCAGAGCAACTTTCCAATAGTAAGTTTTCAAAACAAGTCAAAATTGGCATGAAGAAAGCTATTTCTCCCTACAGTATTGTCAGAGAGTCCTAAGAACTAGGGAGGGCAGGAGGAGCATGACTCATCTGTCCTACCTACTTCTGGCCTCAGTTTAAAAGTGTTTACCATCACAAGTTTGATCAATAAATACAATGGTGAGTCATGGATTTCCAAGATCTCACTTTAATAAAATCTTAGTGAGTACAGGCTCTTAACAGCATAATAGAGTTACCTGCTTTGGCCTGCTTAGCTGAAGGCATTCAACCTAAGAATATTATTGAAGCTCTATGTAAGCTCAGAATGTTTTATTGATTTATTCAATAAATGTTTATTGAATATCTAGTATGACTATATACTATATGCCAGGCATTGTGCTAAAGGCTGAGGACATAAAAATAAAGAGGATTAATATTGTCTCTGCCTTATAGGGAGACAAGACATAACTATGCACATAATAAAAATACTAAAAGTTAACAATGAACACTTAAACTGTTCAAAGTAATTTACTTATTTAATCCTCATAATAGCCCCATGAAGTAGGTACTATTATTATGTACTTTTTAAAGATGAGGAAACTAAGGCACAAAAGGTTAAGTTACTTGCCCAAGGATACAAAACTAGTGTCAGACAGGATGCAAAGCCAGGTAGTGTGGCTCTAGAGGACACAAACTATGTTAGATAGGCTTATGCTACACTACATTGCTAAATAATTTAAAACTTCAAATTTGTAATAAATGCTAAGATGAAAAAGCCCACTGAATATATAATTTTATCACAATCCTAACTAAGCTCTTCATTATATCATAATAATGTGACAATATAGTTATTTGTTCATACTTTTTTGGCAGAAGGTCCTTTTAAATAAAACAAGGAAGAGGAAATTACACACTTACCAATTGACTTGGTTTGAATATGAAACCAGTTCCCAGTGGAAGTAATATAAATTCACATTGAAATATTTAAACATTAGTGATTATTGTATTACTGCTATAAGGAGATGAGCACCGGTATCCACTTGAAAGTAAGATGTGTTCTAAAGCCAGGCATGCTTTGTTTATTGTCATTTAAATTTAAACCTTCAGATTAGAGTTTTAACTATTCTCTGCTCACTTTTAAAACTTACCCTGCCCAGTAAAAGAAAAAACGGCTTCCCTTTTCAACAAGGAAAAAAGTGAAAAGTATAGAGGGCAGAAAAGCAGAGAAAGTTACAGAAAGATATAAAGTATTTTGCAATTACCGTTATGTGACATCATCATCAACAATTATTGTTATTAGGTACTTACTACATACAGAGGCTGTTGCAAGCATTTTACCTGTAAAAATTCATTTAATCTTCACAAACTCTATGGGAGTTGTTATACCCATTTCACAGATGAGGAAACTGAAGCACAGAGAGATTATATTACTTGCCCAATGACATACAGCTAATAAGTGGCAGGTTCTGAACTACCACAATGTACCACAGGAGTTAAAGGTAAAAGTTATCTGCTGTAAGGATAGCTTCAGCTATCTTAAGGTAAAAAAGGGAAATTTACTGGGGTGATGATATTAAATGGAGAAAGAGAAACTTATGTTATCTTCAAAAGTCTTGAAGAGTCTAATATATGACTATAATATCATAGACACCAAAACAAAAACAAAAACAAAAAAAAACAACAAACCAGAATTCTAAAAAGTGTATTTGGCTGTAAACTTCTCATTAGATGCTTCCTTTTCCTACCTCCCTCCCACCAGTTTCATGTAGCCTCTCTTTCTCTTCTTTAATGAAACAGAATACAAATATTTGCCAAATGCAGACCACTGCAGCTAAGGGTTTAGACTACAGTTCAGGAAAGCAAAAAGCACAATCACATAACAAGAGATTCATAGTCTGTTACAGCCTCTAAAACTGTTCCAAACCTTAGCTTCCATGAAAGTTATAACCACCTTGGTTCCCCCAATTTCTTTCATACCATTCTTTATTCATCTCATCTCATCTGTCTTTTAACATGGGTTTTTCTCTTTTGGTCCCTTAAATGGCTATTTCCTAAAGTTTACTTCTTTACCCCCTCAGTGTAGGTACTAAAATTAGAGACAGACCTAAGTTGGAATCCTGATCTCTTATGCCTAAATAAGGTTAATGGTTAACCTGATTAGGTCTTGTTTTCTTCATAAATAAGGTTAGAGTCATAGTAATTCAAAGTGCTGATAAAAAATAAAATGAGTAAATGTGAAAATTCCTGGTAAATGCTCATGAAATATTTACTTCCTACCTTTTCTGTTTGTTCAATTCTCATTCTTAAAAGATTTTACCTACTCTTACAGTTTTAAATATCCTCTCTATGGGTATAACTTACACATTCACAGCCTAAAACTTTACTTATTCTCTCAAAATCAGCTGTCCTTTGAATCTCTCTGCTCCTATTAATGAGGCCATCAATTATCATCCTTAAAATCTGGTAATTGTCTTTCCTTTTGCACCACCCACTTCCTTGTAATCTAGCAGATCTTCCATATTCATGGATTCTGTAAACAATTTGCTTATTCCTCCCAAATCTTTTTCTCTTTCTTCCTTTTCTACTCTACTGTCTTAGTTTACCATTGCCTCAAAGGCCCCCTCAATCTGGTCCCAGTGTTTTCTTCCACAGCATCCTTTTTTTATGAAACCTCTGTTCCAGACAAATGGATGTATTATTATTTGTATCCTTCCTGTACACTCTTGCTCCTAAGTTTTTACTTAAGTCACTTTATCACTTCACTTTTTAATCCACATAATAAATCCAATCTTTTCTTCCAATAAAAAAACACACTAGTCTTCAAAATAGTAAAGTACAATTTATCTGGGGAATTTGTGTAAATTATAATGTTTCTAAAACTTCTAGAGTGCCAAGAAGATTTCTGTTATACTTTGTTTTGCAGTTATCCACTCTTCTTTCCTTCAAAATGACATAACTTTCTTTAGTTATTTCCTAAAATGTGCTCTTTGAAATACTTACTTGTTCCATACAATATTGTAGGGGTCATATAAAAAAAGAAAAAGAAAAAAAAATAAGAAAGAAAAATAAATAAAAATTTATTTGCTATCAAATAAGTTTTAGAGATGCTAAACATTTTAAAAGATTCCTTTATTGCAGGACTTCTCAGAGTTTTAAAAATGCTAAACTGTTATTTTCGCCATCATCAGTCTTCTCTGTTTCTATCCATGAAGATATTCCTTTCACATCCTACTACAGCTTCACCCAACTTCACCACTACTCACTCTTCTGAACTGAGTAAGTCTTTCAGGTTCAACCAGATTCACTCTTCACCCCTGCCTCTTGATTTTCAGTCATTCTCCAGAGAAATACATGCTTCTTTTATTTCAGGATCTCTATTTTTAAAATGATACTCAGACCAGGTGATCTAAGCAGTATGTCTGAACACACTGACTGCCACACTAGAAATTTTTTTTTCCCCTTGGGGCCACGGTGTCTTATTAGGAAAATAGAATAAAAGCTTTGAAAACAAAATGATCCTTTCTAATTTAATGAAAAAATTGTTATTTTTTATTGTGTTTTGTGCGTGAGTTATATGTAACTCATGCAGTGCTAGAATCAATTTTTACACTGCATGCCACGTGAATTGTACGTGATTCACAACATACTTATTTGTTTCTGAGAACTGAGTCTTTTGTTAGTCCACAGGTATTTAGCTGTGTCTGGAGTGGACCTTGGATGGTCCTGGATGATGACCTCTGAATCATACCTCCTAAGTATGTGCAACAATGTCACGTGCCACATACTATCCTATCGATTTTGTTCAAGGAGCCACCAGGCAAACACTCAAGAGGAAATGAGCAATCGCAACTTAAGGTAATCGGCGAACACAGTCCAGCACATGTGGCATGGCTGGGTTGGCTATTTGCAGCAGGGCGACAGGAGGTGGGGGAGACGTGAGAAAACAATGAGCAGAGGTTTCACAGCGCACAGGTATGCTGTGGACCTTCCTGCCTAGCTACCAGTTCTTCTTTAGTATAGCTTCTGTTACCAAAGCTGCAATCAGCACATGAATTTATTTTGATTTTTCATTCTCTAGAAAAAATGAGCATAAGATTGTTGGAAGAAATGGTGAATGAAGTTTGGACACGAGTGATGAAGATGTTGCTCTATTTAGTGATGATTCAGAGGAGTACTATCCTAGTGGAGATAGGGGGGACAGTCCTGAGAGCAGTTGCAGCCCACCAAGAAAAACTGGAAGAGCATTACATGCAGATCTTTCCAGTGGGGAAGGTTGTTTAAAATCTACTACTAAACAGAAGCAGCTGTAGCCAATTTCAGTGAGAGTGATTTCTTTGTCAGCTGTTTCTGAAGAACCTGTAGTGACTAGTATAAAAGTTCTCTGACCTGGGGTCCAGTTTCAGGAAGTAACATGAAGACTTTTGACTTTGTTGAAAGTAACCCTGGTGTTCCAACTGAAATCGTGGTAAATCTCCATGAAAATATACCTTACAATTTTTCTTCATAACAGATGATGTTATTGACTACATGGTGAAGGAAACCAGTATCTATGCAAGTCAGACTTTACAAAAGGTAATATTAAACCCCACTCGCAACTATAAAAGTGGTATGATGTTACTTCTCAAGAAATGGAACGATTTTGGGGAGCATGATTTTGGATGGGCCTTAACAAGAAGCCAAGACTTCTGTACTATTGGTGGAAAAACATTTCGTACGACAATTCGGTGAAAAAGTTTATATCACGTAACTGCTTCAAAATGCTTCTGAGAATGTGACATTTCTCTAACAATGAAGAATGTCCTCCTGGTGATCATCTCTTCAAGATCAAGCCACTTCTTTTCTTCTTGAAAGGTTTCAGGATGCTATAATTCTAGATAAGGAAATATGTATTGACGAAACAATGGTGCCATTTTGTGGATGTTATATATGCTTCATGAGGCCCCAGGCTCAAAACTAGCGTGAGTTAAATACAATTCACATGGCAGTTAATATGTTAAACTGGGAATACATATAGGTGGACAGTAGTATGTATGCGAATTTATAGGAGAAAATGTATATTTTCCTGAAGAGTTAGTTTTCTTTAAAGGTTTTTTTTTTTTTTAGAAACATTTTTATGATAAATGTGGAATGTAGATTATTTTAAAGAAAAAAATATGAGACTTCAAGGAATTTCCAGCTTTGCTTCTGGATGTCCCTTCAGACTACATCCCAGACTCCTTTGGTGAGCATTCAAATTCCTCTGCCCTAAAGGTACTCCTAAAGAAAAGCCCAAGAAGCACTGATACAGGCCATTGGAGAAGGAGGGTGGAGAAAGTATCAAAGTATCACTAAGAGAATGCTTCCTCTGTACCAAGTACTATATTAGATGCTTTACATCTTTTTAAATGCCTACAATGACATTACAAAAAGGCATTATTTCATTAACTTTATAGAAGAGAAACTTTAGTAAAGTTAATCTAAGCTGCAAAGCTTACAGTGATGAAAACGTTTTATTACATGTTGGAGTGATAAAGAACATACATTTATCATTGAAATATTATGATTAACTTCTATGGGAAAAAATAGCTAGGATAACCAGGAACCACTCTTTAAAAATAATTTATCACCAATGTGAGTCTTTCAGTCTTAATGTAGATTCTGACAGAAATGAGATACATATTTCCTAGCAAAAGCTAATTAGTGGTATTAACAAATTCTCAGATATTCAGAAGTGTTATTAGGATAACAGGATTAAGTTTTAATTAATGAAAACTAGGGAAAAAAACTTAAGTCTTTATATCTATAATTTTTATATATTATTCACTAGCACAATTCCTCCCAAATAAAAGCAATGCATACTATCAACTAAGATTTTACCCAGTTTTATATGAATAATACTGAAAAGACTTTTTAAAGGATTTCAGAAAGTAAACCTAAAGATGTCAAACTCTTTTGAAATTGGGAGGCTAAACTATAATAGCACAAGGCTTAATTTTTTCATAGAACATGGCCAGTTAAATCTGCAACTTGTATTTTTATATAGTGAAATAAACTTGATGGCTCTTACTTTAAGAAAACCTAACATATAATATACAGATTCACCAAATCAACTTGATAAGAGATTGATTATTACAAGAGAACTTACAGCAGAATCTCTTAAAATAAGGGGCTTTACTAGTGAATTTTAAATTAGCCAATTTACAAACAAATAAATAGGTTTATATAAAACCTTTCAGAAATATATACATTGGGCAAAGTCCTAAATGGGGGGAAAAAAAAAATCAAAAGATGTGCCAAGGAAGATTACTTGAAAATGAATAAATCTGTTAATAAAGATACTAACTTTATTAATACGGGCCTAAAACAGTTCTTGTTACTATTAATAAGAATAATAGTTTCAAAGATAATGGAATATAAAATCCATTGTTTTGTATATATACATTTGTGAGGATAGTCATAAAAGAGCATTGACTTATAATGTACATAGCTATTAAATCCACATAAATTTTAAAATTCATATTTTTCTTAACTTGCCTAGCAAGCTAAAATGTGAATATTCAATTTATTGAATCTGTTACAGATGACAGAAGCAAAATCTTTTTATTAATGACATATATAACTGTGAGTAGAAGTGATTAATACTTTCATTATCCTTTGATATATTAATTCTCCCTATTTCAAGGCTTCCTATACATTGGGTAAAGTCATCTATATAGATTCTATAGGCAAAAGTCTCAAAAATGGAAGAAGGAATAGAAATCAAAAGGTATAATGACAAAATAACAAAATCTTATTTTTCTAATTGTGTAAATTAAAGGACCCCAGTCATGTCACGAAAAGTGATATACTCTCTCAATAACGTGCATTTAAGAACAACTCAGGAAGAAATATAACTGAAAGAACAAGTCTAGATGAAATGCCTTTTTCTTTTCTGAGGTGGCTAAATACCACTCCAAATATTCTAATTTTGAAAAGCCAAGTTCCTACTTTTAGAACATTTCTAAGTTACCATGGTTAGCTGAAGAACTAAAAAGAAAGAATAATTAAAAGCCAAAAAACAGTCTTTTGAGAAAATTCAATCTGTAAATTCAATTTATCTTAATTTTACAATTACCAAATGGTCTAGCAAATAAGCACAAAAGGTAAATTTCCAGTTTAGCCTGAATTCAACGGGGAAAATAGACAATAAACATCATATAATTTGAAAATTATATCAAAATTTTAAAAGATTCTTAAATTATGCAAGAACATCCATTTGTAAACACTCTAGTTAATGAAATAGTAAGATAAATTTGATGTATTAAGGAAATTTGTTTACAAAATTCTAGGTTATTTTTTAAAAAGGTATTTTACTTACAAGGATATTGCAATAGGAAGTAGAGACATATTCTGGAATCACAATCTAACAAGAAAAGCAATCTAACCTTCACATTTACACTAAAAAATTGAGTTTTTAACAGCTTTGTAATGAATATTCTTTTTTAAATATGAAACTATTTTAGATTTATATACACATATAAATATATAAAGTAAAAGAAGACAAAATTAAAAATTAAATAAATGTGCCAAATGACAGTTTCTTAATGGCTTCCCTGAAAACTAAGTGTCAAATTCTCTTAGGCTGCATTTCTTTTTCCACAAAGCTCAAAGTAGGCCCTATAGCTTAGAAATCCATGTAACACACAAATACTCTATTCATCATACTCACAGGCTTTAGTTTTTCTTCCTCATTAGTCAAAACTATAGTCTTTTCCCCAGAAAATCTGAAAGGCTTCTTATTCATTGGTCCTGTTATTACCAGACCTGGCACATCAGTAATGACCCACACTTTCACCTCCAGCCAGCTCTTTATGCTGTCCAGAACTTACTGTGCGTTACAGGTGATACTTCTTATAGTAGATGTTGATTATGGTCCCAAAGCACAAGAGATGCTCCCAAAGGGGCTTAGAACCCCTAACATCACCTGCTTCTTTTTGTATCCAGAGAAGCAATGTGCTACTTGTTTTGAACAACTAATGATTTCAAGAAAGATTATACAGATGAGTTCTTTTCATTAGATTGCTTTACATAAGCTTATTCTTTCAGCATACTGCAGCAAATATAGACTGTATGATTTCCGTTAGGATAAAAGAAATATTTTTACACAATTTTTCTCTGTGGCGCAGTTTAGTTCACCCTTCTGTTAGAGCAAATTGCTGGAAGAACTGGTTCTTAGGTTTCTAATGGCGCAGTGTTAACACAGTGAATGATTCACGGATGTTCTTCTTAACATTCAGGAGTAACACGGAAGGCTAGCAGTGCAGCCCAGGTCCAGAGCTGATGAATGGTGCAGTGCTGCTGTTGTCATAGCAACCAAGGGGGGGGGAAGCAGCACCATATAAGGAGCTGCGACATGGATTCTGGGAAGAATTTATATTAAAAAGCTGTAAGCTCCTTATGCCTTAAAGCTGTAAACTCCTGTCTTACTGATTCCTTTTCATGTTTCTCTTCTGAATTTCTGAATCAGAGCTGTGTGAATATACATTGCAAACTATAGTAACTAGCTAGATACCAACAAAAAACTGCATATTGAGGTAATTTAAAACAACAATAATACTTCTGCAAGCTAATATGTGTCTGCAGTACCTTCAAAATTTATTGGATTAAATGTTAGTGTGATATTTTGTTGAAATGTAAGGAACTATCTAGAATTTGAGATAGCAGAAAACTCACTTTTAAATACTTAGAGACATTAAAAACCTACATGCCTTTTATTCAGAAGGTATGCATCAGACACACCAAAACTGCAGCACCATCAACTGATTGACTAATAAAGTAGCAATGACACCAATTTCAAAGAGAGGCATACTATATCTTGCATTCCTTTTAGATGCAGAAAGGTCCAAAAGATACTAACTTCAATGCAAATGCTCATAGCCTTCCTTCATGGTCAAGGAAGGTTCTACATCAATCACTGGTAAGACAGACTTACTGTTCCATTCCACACTTCTGAAAGCCTCTCCCTACTGGGCCTGGAGAACCTTTTTCTTGTCACAGTTTCTCCTCACCTCCCAAGAATAAGGAAGAGTTCTTCCTCTTGTAGTGGAGAGCAGGATATCTTCCAAAAGGAATAATGGGAGAAGGGGGAGCTAGGGAAAGCACCAATGCATGAATTGTTATAATGGTGCTCTCTGTGGTATACTGGACATGGCCCTGAATCGACTTGTGCAGAAAAAAAATCTTTCATTAGACTTATAAAGCATGGTCCATGGTTGCAATGCTATTTCATCTATTTAGATAGGGAAATTCCATAAAGAAATTATTCTATATCATATCAATGTGTGTTATTACATTTCTATCACCACCTATTTAATGAAATGTTCAGATACAATATAAGGCACAATATTAGGTAATTTTTTTATTACATTATTCTCTTACATGGACAGCACTGCCATTATAATTCTGGTACAGCTATGCATCTGTTGGTCATAGATTTATGACATT
Organism: Lemur catta; assembly: GCF_020740605.2. Classification (NCBI taxonomy): domain Eukaryota; kingdom Metazoa; phylum Chordata; class Mammalia; order Primates; family Lemuridae; genus Lemur; species Lemur catta. Next base: position 43,635,316 of record NC_059142.1, on the reverse strand, counting down.
TATCTCCATAAATAATCTCAGTAAAACGTTACTAAAAGGATTACAGTGTAGTGTAAGAACATGCATTTGACTAGTCTGCTGACTGTAGTTGTACTAATAGCTTAGCTACTTACCAGACATAACCTTGAGGTAGTCACTTAACCACTCTGACCCTCAGATTCATCACTAGTAAAGTATGGTTAATAACATATTTCTACCTTCTTCCTAAAGCTATTTTGAGAATAGAATAAAATAATGTAATGCAAAGCCTCAAAATTCTAAAAATCTATGTTATCTTATTTTAAAATAACTTAATTAAGCAAAAGAACAAAGATAAAAAGGAAAAATGGACTTCAATAGAACTCAATAGAATAGAAATTTTCCTGAAAGGGTAAATATTTTTCTAGGCTAATTTTTATGTTTGGATTGGATATTTGGTCTCATCACATTACATATACTTGTCACAAATAGCTATTTCCTTTTAGAATTACAGTAAACAGAGATGCTGTGGACTAGTGTTAAAGGATTATCTAAGATAATCATGTAAAAGTAATTCTACTGCCGCAACATGAGTTATGTCTTTAGAAAATGGTAAGTTGGTGATAAAGAAGTATAAGCAGTTTGTACAGAATGGTAATACTAAAGAACATGCAAAGAGATAAACTTCTTTCAAATAATCTTCAATTAATTTTTATCTCACCTACCTACAAAACTGTAGCGTAAACTTAAAAATGAGCATTTATGTTTGATTTGACAATTCCATGGACGGCATACCTTAAGTTCTGTTTCCTTGATAGCCTACTCACTTCCAACTAGTAAGCTTTTAAAATCAAATATTGTCTTGTCCCATTGATTGTTTTTGAGGGAAACTCTCTATAGTTGGTACTTTTAGAATACCAATAACTCAACACCTTAAGAAAAAAAAGTAAGTTTCTCTCCCACCTCCCAACCCACTAAATTAAGTTGAGTTGACCCAGGCATTAGATGGATTCCAGAATAGTTCTGTAAAAAATGTAAACTTGGACAACAAATCATTTTTCCATTGACTTTCATTTTAATGTTGCTTATGCTCTACAGAGCTGACTGGGATGAGGACATCGTTAAAATACTTTAAAAAACAAAGTACAATACTATGTTGAAAAGTAATGGGGACAGTGGGCAGCCTTGTCTGGTTCCAGTTCTGAGTGGGAATGCTTTCAGTTTTTCCCCATTCAGTATGATGTTGGCTGTGGGTTTGTCATATATGGCTTGTATTATTTTTAGGTAGGTCCCATTTATGCCTATGTTGTTAAGTGTTTTTATCATAAAAGGGTGTTGAATTTTGTCAAATGCTTTTTCTGCATCTATTGAGAGGATCATATGGTCTTTATTTTTGCTTCTATTTACGTGGTTAATTACATTTATAGATTTTCATATGTTAAACCACCCCTGCATCTCTGGGATGAAGCCTACTTGGTCATGATGAATTATTTTTTTAATCAGCACTTGGATACGATTTGCTAGGATTTTATTGAGAATTTTTGCGTCTACGTTCATGAGAGAAATTGGTCTGTAGTTTTCTTTTTTTGTTGCATCCTTTCCTGGTTTTGGTATTAATGTTATATTGGCTTGGTAGAATGTGTTGGGGAGAATTCCATCCTTCTCAATATTGAAGAATAGTTTATGTAGGATGGGCACCAGTTCATCTTTGTATGTATGGTAAAATTCAGGTGTGAACCCATCTGGACCAGGGCTTTTCTTTTTGGGAAGGTTTTGCGAGAGCTATCAGACAAGAGAGCAGAATCAAAGGTGTCCAAATAGGGACAGAAGAGATCAAACTCTCACTCTTTGCTGATGACATGATGTTGTATCTGGAAAACCCCAAGGACTCAACCAAGAGACTCCTGGAATTAATTAACGAATTCAGTAATGTCTCAGGTTACAAAGTCAATACACACAAATCAGAGGCATTCATATATGCCAATACCATTCAATCGGAGAACCAAATTAAGGACTCAATACCTTTCAAAATAGCAACAAAGAAAATAAAATATCTAGGAATACATTTAACTAAAGAGGTAAAGGACCTCTATAAAGAGAACTATGAAACGCTAAGGAAGGAAATTGCAGAACACGTAAATAAGTGGAAATCCATACCATGCTCATGGATTGGAAGAATTAACATCGTTAAAATGTCTATACTACCCAAAGTAATCTATAGATTCAATGCAATTCCTATTAAAATACCAACATCATTTTTCACAGATTTAGAAAAAATAATTATACACTTTGTATGGAATCAGAGAAGACCCCGTATAGCAAAAGCAATCTTAAGCAATAAAAACAAAATGGGAGGTATTGATTTGCCAGACTTCAAACTATACTACAAAGCTGTGGTTCTTAAAACTGCTTGGTATTGGCACAAGGGCAGGGACACAGACCAGTGGAACAGAACAGAAAACCCAAATATAAAACCATCCTCATATAACTATCTAATCTTTGACAAAATAGACAAAAACATACTCTGGGGACAAGAGTCCCTATTCAATAAATGGTGCTGGGAAAACTGGATAGCCACATGTAGAAGACTGAAACAGGACCCACAGATTTCACCTCTCACAAAAATCAAATCACGGTGGATAACAGATTTAAACCTTAAATGGGAAACAATTAGAATTCTAGAAGAAAATGTAGGAAAGACTCTTACAGACATTGGTCTAGGCAAAGAATTTATGAAGAAAACCCCTAAGGCAATCGCAGCAACAACAAAAATAAACGACTGGGACCTGATTAAATTAAAAAGCTTCTGCACAGCCAAAGAAACAGTCATGAAAATAAACAGACAGCCTACAGAATGGGAAAAAATTTTCGCATACTACACATCAGATAAAAGACTGATAACAAGAATCTATTTAGAACTCAGGAAAATCAGCAGGAAAAAATCAAACAATCCTATCAAAAAATGGGCAAAGGACATGAATAGAAATTTTTCAAAAGAAGACATAAGAATGGCCAAAAAACATATCAAAAAATGCTCAACATCCCTAATCATCAGGGAAATGCAAATCAAAACCACAATGAGATACCACTTAACTCCGGTGAGAATGGCCTTTATCAAAAAATCCCAAAACAACACATGTTGGCGTGGATGCGGAGAGACAGGAACACTCATACACTGCTGGTGGGAATGCAAACTAGTGCAACCCCTATGGAAAGCAATATGGAGATACCTTCAACAGATTCAAGTAGACCTACCATTTGATCCAGCAATCCCATTATTGGGCATATACCCAGAAGAACAAAAGTCATTCTTCAACAAAGACACCTGTACCCGAATGTTTATAGCAGCACAATTTACAATCGCAAGGATGTGGAAACAACCCAAGTGCCCATCAATCCACGAATGGATTAGTAAACTGTGGTATATGTATACCATGGAGTACTACTCAGCTATAAGAAATAACAATGATACGACATCTCTTTGGTTCTCCTGGAGAGAGCTGGAACCCATTATTCTAAGTGAAGTATCCAAAGAATGGAAAAACAAGCATCACATGTACTCACCAGAAAACTGGTTTACCTGATCATCACCTAAATGTACATCAGGGAAGGATACCAATTGGATATCAGACTGGGATGGGGGGTGGGGGGAGGGGATGGGTGTATGCCTACATGATGAGTGCGTTGCACACCCTCTGGGGAATGGTCATGCTTGAAGGTGCAGACCCGGGGAGGTGGGGGGGGGAGGGGATGGAGGTATGACTACATGATGAGTGCCAGGTGCACTGTCTGGAGAATGAGAACGGACGCGCTTGGGACTCTGACTCGGGGGGATGGGTGGGACATGGAAAATGTATATAACCTAAACTTATGTACCCCCATGATGAGCTGAAATAAAAAAAATATATATAAAAAAACAAACAAACAACAAAAAAAAAAAACAAAGTACATAGGCAAAAAATTGGATTTAACTTAAGGGTAGAGAGAAATTTAAGGAGCTAAGCTATTCTCCTGGCTATTAATTTTTTACTCCCTTCTGATTAATTTAAGTAAACCATGCTAAAACTTACACAGAGTTTTACATTCTTTTTATTTTTATCCTTTTTCCAGTCTTCTCCATTATAAGCTTTACCCAAGAGGTAAGCATTAGTGCTAACTCTAAAGTGTTTAAAGGTAGGGTAATACTTACAAAGAGATGAATATATGAAATCTCTATTCCCACAGAAATAATAAAGTATCCATCCTACTTGTTAGAGCAATTCAAGTTTTGGCAAAATTTCCACATAGGGTTATGCCTTTCTTAGCAATGGCTACTGGTGCAGATCAGGACAACAGTAGAATGATGACTGATAGACAAGAGAAAGAAATATATTCTTAAAATTCATATAATGTGGCCCTTAAAAATTAGCCAACTATTTCATCTGATGGTCAATAAAAGAGTAAAATTGTTACAACTCTAAAGGATAAACAGGCAGGGTTAGACATGTTAAGAAGCAGTATTTCTGTTTAATGAATGTCATGAATGATATTTAAGGGATTTCTGAGGATAATCTTTATTATACTCAGTTTTTACTTTACATTTTGACTTTACTACCTAACTTCTGAAAAATTTTCTCAGAACAGTGATGCTGCCAGGCGCGGTGGCTCACACCTGCAATCCTAACACTGTGTAAGGCCAAGGCAGGAGGACTGCTTGAACTCAGGAGTTTGAGACCAGCCTGAGCAAGAGCAAGATCCCATCTCTACAAAAAAATATAAAAAATTGGCCAGGTGCAGTAGTGCAGGCCTATAGTCCCAGCTACTAGGGAGGCTGAGGCAGGAGGATGGCATGAACCCAGGAGTTGGAAGTTGCAGTGAGCTATAATGATATCACTGCATTCTAGTCTGGGTAACAAAGCAAGACTCTGTCTCAAAAAATAAAATGTGATGCTACCTCTAAATTAGAATTATAACATTTGAAAAAGATTATGAGCTGACAGGTAGCCCTTTTGGGATGGGTTTACTGGTAAGTAGAGCATAAAAGGGCTTATTTAGCTACAAAATATACACATTGAATCTCCTTTCTCTCACTTTTTACTTAAACTAATCTGATAAAATTTACAAAATGATATATATATTTAACTTTTTTTAAAAAAATAATCACTTTCAGAAACAAGAAACAAACTTTAACCAGAAATAAGGGGGAAACATAGATATTCAACCAACTCTGGTATAATTCATATGGAACCAGAGAAGATCCCATATATCAAAAGCAATCTTAAGCAAAAAGAACAAATTGGGAAGCATCAATTAACCAGATTTCAAGCTATACTACAAGGCTATAGTAACTTAAATAGCATGGTAGTGGCACAAGAACAGAGACATAGACCAATGGAACAGAATTGAGAACCCAGATATAAAACCATTCTCATATATCCATCTAATCTTTGACAAAGCAGACAAAAACATACACTGGGGAAAAGAATCCTTATTCAATAAATGGTTGGGAAAACTGGATAGCTACATGTAGAAGACTGAAACAGGACCCATACCTTTCACCTCTCACAAAAATCAACTCACGGTGGATAACAAACTTAAACCTAAGGCATGAAACTATAAGAATTCTAGAAGACAATGTTGGAAAAACTCTTATAGACATTGGCCTAGGGAAAGAATTTATGAAGAAGATCCCAAAGGCAATCACAGAAACAACAAAAAGAAATAAATGGGACCTGATCAAATTAAAAAGCTTCTGCACAGCCAAGGAAACTATCACGAGAGCAAAGAGACAACCCAGAGAATGGGAGAAAATATTAGCATGCTACACATCTGATAAAGGGCCAATAACTAGAATCTATATAGAACTCAGGAAAATCAGCAAGAAAAATCAAGCAACCCCATTAAAACGTGGGCAAAGGACATGAACAGAAACTTTTCAAAACAAGATAGACTAAGGGCCAACAAACATATGAAAAAATGCTCAGTATCTCTAATCATCAGGGAAATGCAAATAAAAACCAGAATGAGATATCACTTATCTTCAGTGAGAATGGCCTTTATCAGAGGCCCAAAACAATAAATGTTGGCATGGATGTGGAGAGATAGGAACACTCATACACTGTTGGTGGGACTGCAAACTAGTACAACCTCTGTGGAAAGTAATATGGAGATACCTCAAAAAACTACACGTAGAACTACTATTTGATCCAGCTACCCCATTAGTGGGCATCTACCCAAAGGAACAAAAGACATTCTATAAAAAAGACATCTGCGCTCGAATGTTTATAGCAGCACAATTCACAATTGAAAAGATGTAGAAACAACACAAGTGCCCATCAATACATGAGTGTATTAATAAAATGTGGTATATGTATACCATGGAGTTCTACTCAGCCACAAAAACCAATGGTCATCTAGCACCTCTTGTATTATCCTGGATAGAGCTAGAGCCCATTCTACTAAGTGAAGTATCACAAGGATGGAAAAAACAATCACGATATGTACTCACCATCAAATTGGTATTAACTGACTTAACTGATCAACACTTCAGTTGATCAGTTACATATAATAGTAACATTCATCGGTTGTCAGGCAGGTGGGAGGGGGGAGGAGGAGATGGGTATATTCACACCTAATGGGTGCGGAGCACAACATCTGGGGGATGGACACGCTTCAAGCTCTGACTCAGGTGGGGCAAAGGCAATAACCTAAACATTTGTTCTTCTGCGTCATGCTGAAATTAAACAAAACAAAACAAAACAAAAACATACTCAGAATAGTCAACTGACTTGACCAAGATCATATAGCTAATAAGTGGCAGAGTCAGGTTTGAACCCAAGTATATCTGACTTCAAAGTTTGCCATGCTGAACAACATCCTGATCTAAGCAAGAGAAATAGAACAATTAACCAACCCTTGCTGTGGTGGTTTCAACGTGTCCCTTCCAAAATTCAGGTTTTGAAACTTAATGGCCAACGTAAGGGTACTAAGAGGTAAGGGCCTTTAAGACGTGATTAGGTCATAATAAGGGCTCCTCCCTTCATGGATGAGATTAAGGCTTTACAAAAGAGGCTTCACACAGAGTTAGGCTCTCTTGCCTTCCATCTTCTGTCCTGTGAGACATCCTGTGAGGACACGAGTTCCTCTCTTCTGGAGGATGTAGCAATAGGTGCCATGTTGGAAGTGAAGAGCAGCTCTCAACAGACAACCAAACCTGCTGGTGCCTTGATCTCAGACTTCCCAGGCTATAGAACTGTGGGGAAAAAATTTCTGGGCTGGGTGCAGTGGCTCAAGCCTATAATCCTCACACTTTGGGAGGCGGAGGTGGGAGGATTGCTTAAGGCCAGGTTTTCGGAGATCAGCAAGAGCGAAACTCTGTTTCTACAAAAAATAAAAGAAAATTAGCCAGGCATGGTGGCATGTGCCTGTAGTTCCAGCTACCCAGGAGGCTGAGGCAGGAGACTCACTTGAGCTCAGAAGTGTGAAGTTGCAGTGCACTATGCTGATGCCATTGCACTGCCTGGGCTACAGAGTAAGACCCTGTCTCAAAAAAAAGGAAAAAAAAAAAAAAAAAAAAGAAAGAAAGAAAAAAAAAATTTCTGTTCTTCATAAATTACCCAGTCTCATGTATTATGTTATAGCAACACAAACAGACTGAGACAGCCCTCATTTTGCTTTAATATTCCCCATTAAGGAAAATCATATTCAAACTAAAAAGGATAGAATAAACATAAATAAAAGGGTTTTGAAGAAAATGAGCTAAAAAACACATAATCAAAATCCAGGCCCACGCAATTTACTATTCAGAGTTGTACAAGAACATGAAGATTTAAACGTGAAACTACTAACAGTAGTAGTGAAACCACACAGGAACTTCAGAGAGCTACAGAACTAAAGGATGGCAAAATATGGATATTAATAGTATATATCAAATTTTTACAAAAGGAAAAATTCTCACTAAAAGTCAATAAGGGGTCACAAGAAGAGTAATTCCAAAGTAATCTCATGTCCATTTTGACATGGTTACTAGGGTAGAAATAATGAAAATAACATAGTTGTAGTACTATCTTGATATAAGATAGGCTGTAAATGAAGTCTCCTAAGCTAGAGAAGAGCAGACATGGTGGCTGCTTTCCAGGATATAAATAACTGCCATATGAAAGAAGAGGTTAAATTTATGTCATATGGTTCTAACAAGCAGAACTAGGACTAACGGATAGAAGCAACAAAGGGGCATATTTCTGTGGATGTGAAATGGAAAACTGATGGTTAAAACTATTGAACAAAAGTGCTAGGCTATGTTACAAAGTAAAAAGCTCACCATTATTGAAAGTGTTCACACAAAGACTACTGACTATGCACTTAGATTGCTATGCAGATTAAATTTGTCTATGTATATAAAGTACTTAATACTCCTAGGACACAGTAACAGTTCAATAAACATCTATAATTACTATTACTACTATTATAATTATCATCATTACTTAAAAGTTTAGTTAAAACTTGTCTGTAAAATTATCTGGGTCTGCATACTCTTGGGGATCTTTGATTTCTATGGTTATTAGGCTAGTCACAATTTTCAGTTTTCTTGAGTCAACTAGTTTGTTTTCTTCCATTTCATCCAAGTTTTTTTTGTGTTGTTTTGCTATAAAGCTGTATACTGTATTTTCTTATAAAAATTATCATTTCTTATTCAATATGTTCCATATGTTATTTATCTTTTTACTCTCTTCTCTTTTTCACCTTGACTATTCCTAGCAAAGATTCTTCTGTTCTTGTAGGCTTTTCAAATAAACTGTGGCTTCACTGATTATGTTATTAGTTTTCTGTTTAGCTTATTCATCTCCACTTTTAATTTTATTGATTATTTCTTGCATGTTTACTCTTTCTTTTTCTATCTCCTTGAGTCATATAATTAGTTAATTTACTTTTGATACTTCTTGTGTTCTAATAAAAGTATCCAAGGTAATGATTTTTCCATAGATCATCATTTTGTGTACATTTCCTAAGTTTTAATATTAATACATAATACATGTAAATTTCCACTTTTTTATCAATTCAATTTCTACTTTAACCCAAAAGTTATTTTAAAACTCTTTAAAATTTTAGAAGTGGGAAAGGAATTTTTGCCTTTTTGTTGTGTCTATTTTTATTTTCAATGAAAAATAATGTGTACCGTATAGAGATATCTTTATGGCCAAATATATAATCAATTTTTACAAAAAGCTCTTAGGTATTAGAAAAGAATAGTTTTTGTTTCAACACAGGTTTCTACACTTAGCTGAATTAAGATTTTTTTATTAATAATAATTATATATATTCATGGGGTACATGTGATATTTTTGTACATGCATAAAATATATAATGATCAAATCAGGGTAACTGGAATATCCATCACCTCAAACATTTATCATTTCTTCATGTATAGAACATTCCAAATTTTCTCTTCTACTTATTTGGAAATATACGATAATGAATTAAACTTACTAATTATATTATTCAAATTCTCCATATATCCTTTATATTTTGTGATGCATGAAATCTGCCTTAAATGTGAATTCATCAACTTTCTCTTTCATTTCTAACAATGTTTGCTATAGTTTTTCTTTTTTAAAAACATTTCATTGAGATATAATTCACATATCATAAAATTCACCCATTTAAACTGTACAATTCAGTGGGTTTGGTACATTCACAGAGTTGTACAACCATTATCATAATCTAAGTTTAGAACATCTTCATATCCCCAAAGCAAAACTCTATACCCTTTAGCAGTCACTCCCCATACCTGTTTCCCTTGCCCTAAGTAACCACTAATTAACTTTCTGTCTCTGTAGATTTGACTGTTCTGGACATTTCACATAATTGGAATTATACAACCTATGGTCTTTTATGACTGGTTTCTTTCACTTAGCATAATGTTTTCAAGGTTTACCCATGTTGTAGCATGGACCAGTACATAATTTATTTTTATTGCTGAATAACACAGATATTCAGCTGATGAATATTCAAGCTGTTTTCGCTTTTTGGCTATTACGAATTATGCTGCTATGAACATATGTGCACACATTTTAGTGTGAATATGTTTTCATTTCTCTTTTGTTGCATTACATATTTTGATGTCACGTCTCATGCATAAAAGACCAATAATTGTTAATATCTACTTTGTGAATTCTACTTGCATGAAATATCAATATTTTTTGCCTGAATTGTTAATTTCTTAATTTAATTTTGTTTAGTATTATTGCAAATTATATACTTTTCTTAACATTTGTCTGGTATATATTTTTCATCCCTTTATTTGAAAGTTTCCTCTCATATTATTTTAGGAGTACCCCTTAGAAATAATATATCACTAGAAATGCTTTTTACACTTTGATACTTTGTCTTTATTAGTGAAATTGATATCATTCATATTTCTCATAAGAACTGACTTCATCTTACTTGACCTTCTTGTATTATCTGTTTTTCTTTCTTATTGTTTCTTTTTCTTCTATTTCAATTTTCATCATAACCTTATGAGTCATCTAACCTCACAGAAATGAAACTATTTCATTTAAAAAAGTGTAAATGACTTGTTATTTTGGCTCTTTCTTTATTAAGGGTCATTTTGGCATTTTTGCAAACTTTCCCTAGGGGTAGCTGAATAGAGGCAGGAAGACAGGGCTACTATATTTCAATGGAACGTACACAGCAATACTATAGCTGCTATAAATAATCCTGCTATAAACTAACACTGCAATACTATAAATAATACTTCTACTCTGTATGAGTGACTTCCATTCAAATACGAAAAAAATTAGTATAATAGAAAATTATTTTCTTGTTAACAACTCATAGGTTAAACTCCCATAAAATCTAAAAAGAGCAGACAAGGATGCCCACTTTTACCCACTTCTATTCAACATAGTGCTGGAAGTTCTAGCCAGAGCAGTCAGGTAAGAGAAAGAAATAAAGGGCATTCAAATTGGAAAAGAGGAAGCCAAACTATCCCTGTTTGCCAACGATATGATTTTATACTTAGAAAACCCTAAAGACTTCTCCAAAAGACTCCTAGAATTGATAAATAAGTTCAGTAAAGTCTCAGGTTACAAAATCTACATACACAAATTCTACACACCAATAACAACCACAACCAAGCTGAGAATCAAATCAAAAACTCAATCCCATTTACAATAGATGCAAAAAAAAAAATGCCTTGGAATACACTTAATCAAGGAGGTGAAAGACCTCTACAAGGAGAACTACAAAACACTGATTAAAGAAATCATAGATGACACAAATTAACGGAAAAGCACTCCCTGCTTTGATTGGAAGAATCAAAATAAAAGGGATTTGTACTGTAAAATGTGGATTCAGTCAAAAGGCTGCATTCAAGGATCCAGAAGGCCACATGTGGCCCCAGGGCCATAGGTTCTCCACCCCTGGCTGAATTAGAAATAGTTAGAAACTGAATTATTAATAGAAATAGTACCTGAATGAGGACCAGACCTAATAGTTTAATTAGTGCTATTATTCCAAAGAGCTTAAAAGTCTTCCTATACATTTCCTCATTTAACCATAAAAAATATATGGTATCTAACAGTTAGCAATGATGCAGCTTAGACTACCATGTATGTCTACTATATTTTTTAATCTAATAAAGTTTACTATAATACATCTTGAATTCCAAATTTTTTCCTAAAATTGCAAGATATTTACTCATATGGTATCATGAGTATACTAACATAAATAAATAAATAAATAAAACAGATTAACACTATCTGTGGGCCCCTTTATATTTTCAAATTAGCTTTTCAATAATTTTCTCAGGATGTCTATAAAATGAGATTATGTTTCCATTTTACCCAAGAATAAAATGAGAAAAAAGAGTAGCACTTAGTTAATGTTTATTATAATATATGCTAGGTTGTATGTTTAGGAAATCTTATTTAGTCTTCACAGCAATCCTGAATTTTTTTCCTAATAATAAAATTCACCATAGTACATCCTGAATTCCAGTGTGTTTCCAAAAATTGCAAGATAATTATTCTTATGCAAAGAACATATCATAAGTACCCTAAAATATATCAGACTATGTAGAACAACACTATGCATAGGTCTTTTTTAGTGTCAAAGTGTCAATGATTTCCCCAGATGTCTCTGAAACAAGTAAATGTTTCCATTTTATTTATGACAAAAATAATATTTTGGCCATAACTAGCATCTAAAATACCTAGTTTCAGCAACAGTTATTGTGACTTATTTACCATCTAATTGGATAGTCACATGTTCATTACAATCTATTGGCAGCAAATACTTTTAAAATGAGGCCAAAAAAGTTTTCCCGCAGAGAGTAAATATAGTCAATTTGATGTTAATATTTGAAGTTTACTCTTCAGAAAAGTAGAGGGACTTACTTAAGGTAATTAAGTTACTTGGAGGCCACTTTCCAAAAGCTCAGAACACATATTTGACAAGGTGATAGAAACTCAATACCCAAAGCTCTTTAAAAACTACAATATTAATTGCAGCTAACATTTTGATTACTTACTCTATGTCAGACACTCTTATGAGCTTCACATGTACTAATTCATCTAATTCTCGCATTAGTCCTATGAGATAGATACTATAATTATCCTTATTTTAGAAATAAGGGAAGTGAAGTGCAGAGACTTTAAGCAAATTTGAGCAAGATTACACAGTTAGGAAATGACAGGGTCCATTTTGTGATATTGTCTCATGAGATTTTGGATTTTACACACAGTAAAAATTACAAACATTATAGAAGGGTACATGGACACAACTTAAGTCTTCCCTCTCCATCTTCTAAGAGTTATTGTATCTCTAGACTACCACCAAATGTATGCATGTATGTGTGTGTATCATTTTAAAACATACATGGTTTCCTATCACATTTAGATTTTAAAATGCATTCTTAATCTGCAAATTTTTAAGTCTTTGACAGTCACCAGCAAACAAAACTATTTGAGAGGTTACACATACTTCAAATATTATAAAATTGAAACTCAATAGTTCATACATGTCATTAATCAACTATACCCTTATTACTGCTTTACAATAACACCTCTGTAATATGAAGGTATGTTATTGACTTTGTTATTAAATGTATTTATCTTTTAATAAAGATTGCCTATTTAAGTTGAAGTTCAAACTGGGATAGGCAAATGGGATAGGAAAGTGTTATCTCCAAAACCTCAGGCAATCTAAGCTCACTTCAACATGGGAACTAAATTTTTCTTGCTACTTTTTCCAATATGTGTAGTAAAATGAACACACCACATGACAACTATCAGATTTGCGGTTTTTGTATTTTTAGTAATCAATAATATCTTTATAAAAAAGAGAGGAGGATTTCTAAGCACTAAAATTTTATTCAAGTGCTTAGAATTTAAGCACTTAATTTATGGTAAACTTAAGATTTACCATATTTTTAGACATTAGAAGGGGGCCAATATTTTAGGCTATTATGTTATTAGGCTATTTTATACTCATTTTTATCTAATGACCCATGTGTCAAAGTAGAATTTGACTCAGTTATTTGAAAATGCCTAAAAGACAATAAACACTGTAAAGAGACATAACTTATGCTTTGTGTAACTATGGAATAAACAAATACTATTATTTTGATGAAAATTAGAAACAATGAAAAAATTTCACTGTATATAGACTAAAGAGTCTAAAAATTCCACTTTCCCTCCTTCTTTTATTTTCTTTTAAATCTTCATAATGACAAACACCTCCCTATTGTCTAGCTCAATGCCAGGCACATAGGAAACAGTCAAAATATCCTTTGTGATTAACTTCATTTCATGCCTCCATGTACTCATAACCCATCAATACCAGTCAGTTTACTGACATCAGGGATATACTGATAACGTTAGGAGAAATCTAACAAAGTGATCCAGGCTTACACATTTTTACATATAAATATTCTTCTATATATTAAAATTTCTTCCCTGAAAAAACTTAAAAGGACAAAAGTCCATTTAATAAAGACACAGTCTCATGCCTAACAGTTTGATATGAATGGTCAATACATATTGTGAGATCATACTAAAGTTAATACAATCCATAACTTATGAATTATAGTACATATCCAAAGAAGTTGTAGTAATGTCCAATATAAAGGAAAATATCTAAATTAGTTTTTAAAAAATAGACATGGAATATACAAATCATGATTTAAAACAAAAATATGACTAATGTACCTTTGCTGAACTATCGAGCTCTTATTATCCTAAAATTACAATGTTTCCATCTGTTAATCTGACATGAACAAGCTGATAAATGAAACCAGAACAACAGTGTATTCTGGCAAAACTAGAAACTTCCTGAAAACGAAGAAAAATATGTCCACAACAGATGGGTCATTTAGAAAATAAATACATCAATCTGTCAAACTGAGTACTGTTCTAATTCTCTAAATTAAAAGCAGCAGGGGTTTCACTTTCCAAGAGTCTGTGACATTAGGAAGGCCAAAGAGGAAAAACCTAAAGATGCATATAAACATATCTGATATGACCTAAAGTGTCATATTGTTAGGTTTCCTGTTAAACATACTAAATTTAGGTAAAGTCCTTACCAGTTAACTTCTTCACAGGTTGGAGCCGAACACTGATAGATTGATGTGTGAGTAAGGGGGAGGATGGAAGAGAGCGAGACATGCCCTCCATAATCCGAATGTGCTGCATACCTTCACTCACTGGAAGTGGTGGAACAGCGTAGTCTGGCTCAAAAGCACAGTCGCTTTCTGTGGAGATACCACCTGTTAGAAGAGGATGGAACAAAAGAGCTGTTGAGAAAAGATTCTTCCTTCCCTATTAAAATATATACTTTAGGATGATTCAGAACAGCATATGCAGGCATTGATTTTTCACTTTAAAAAGCCAAATAAAGTATTTCTGCCACATACATTCATTTCTACATTTATGTGCACCCAATTCCAGGTTTAGCACTAGGAAACTGAAGATGAGTAAAACAGGGTTCCTTCTCCTGAGGGGCTCATGTCTCATGAGAGATGTAGTCATATAAGTAAATAATTACAGTACAATGCAGTAAGTGTTAGAATTAGAGCAATAGTCTTAATTTTTCTCCTGATACGACAAATAGGAAAGAAGGTATTCACCTACTTGACAATCCATCATGTACAACTGCTAGTAGGATTATTATAACTCTATTTTTCTCCCCTCCCCCAAGAAAGTATATAAAAATTCAAGTGGGTAAGACTGATATTATTATATGGTAATCTTTGGATCTGCTCTAACTTTTTAAAAAGAGTAATTACATGCTGTTTACTTCCACTTAAATGCTGTTGACTTCCACTCCTGGTAATGGCAGAGTATGTACTTAAGAACAACTTTTCCCTAAGAAAAAACAGAACCATATATATATATTTTTAAATCTTCCAAAGGCAATAGAGCATTAACAGCATGATGAAAAGTTGTAAGGAAAAGACTGAAGCCTGGCATTTGGAACTGCTTTTTACTTAGTGGATCCAAGAGGCTAAGAAGCTATTGACAGTTTTACAGAGCTAGAAGGAAAAGTATTGGGAGCCTATGGCCCACTAACGGGCTAAAGGGGATCTGGTAAAACTCCAACACTTTTGTTGAAAGCCCAAATAGCTACATGTTAGAAGTAGGAAAACTAGACTGGCCCTCAGAGGGACTAAAGCTCAGCTCCACAGATCTCCCACAAAATTAAATTAAGGTAATCCTGGCTTGCTAGTGCCTCCCAAAAAACAAACATAAATTTTCTTAAAGAGAGATAATATCATTATAGGTCTGAAATTATTTATACATTTTATCATATACAATATCTGGCCCTTAATGAACAATAACAGATAAGATAACATGAACAAAGTAAATCAGAAAAGCCATGTAGTCTCACAAGGAATACAGAGTATGAAACAATGAGGCACAGAATTTAAAGCAGTATGCTTAACATGTTTAAGAAAATAAAAATTTAGAATTTTAGCATAGAATTGGAATTATAAAATTAAAAATGCAACAGATGGGTTTAAAGGCAGATTAGACACCAATGAAGAGAAAATTAGTAAACTAGAAGATATGTCAGAAGAAAACATTGGAATGAGAGTCAAAAGAATGGAAACGGCTTCTTAGACGCCAAAAGAACAAGTATCAAAAGAAAAAAATATATAAACTGGATTTCATCAAAATTAAAAACTTTTGTACATCACAATTCACAGAATGGGAGAAAATATTTGTAAATCCCATATCTCATAAAGGTCTAGCATTCAGAATACATAATGAAGACTTAAAACTCAACAACAAAAAGATAAATTTTAAAAATGGGTAAAGCACTTGAATAAACATTTCTCCAAAGAAGATATATAAATGGCCAATAAGCACATGAAAAGTTGCTCAACAATTATAGAAAAGCAAATCAAAGCCAAAATGAAATACTACTTTGTACCCACTAAGGATAGGTATAATATACTTTCTAGAAAAAGGACAATAAAAAAAATGTTGGTGTGGATGTGAAGAAATTAGAACCCTAATACACTGCTGGTGGAAATGTAAGATTGTGCAGCTGCTAGGTAAAACAGTTTGATGGTTCCTCAAAAAGTTAAAAACAGAATTACCATATGACGCAGCCCTTCTGCTCAAACAGAAACACCATATGACCCAGCCATTTCACTCATTTGTATATACCCAAAAGATGTGGAAACAGGTTTTTCAAGCAAAAACTTGAACATCAATGTTCATAGCAACATTATTCGTAATAGCTGAAAAGTGGAAACAACCCAAATATCATTAACTGGTGAACAGATAAAAAAAAAACATGGTACATTTATACAATGGAATATTATTTATCTATAAAAAGAATGAAGGCCTGATTCATGCTACAACACTAAAGGCCTTGAAAACATTATGCTAAGCGAAAGAAGCCAGACACAGTCACATGTTGTATAATTCCATTTATACGAAATGTTCAGAATAGGCAAATCCAGAGAGACAGAAAACAGACTAGTAGTTTCCAGGGACTAGGAGGACAGAGAATTGAGGAATGACTGCTTAACAGGTACATGGCTTCCTTTTGGGGTGATGGATTAGATAGCAGTGATGGTTGCATAACACTGTAAATGTACTGAGAGCCACTGGATTGTATGCTTTTAAAATGGTGAATTTAATGGTATGTGAATTTTGCCTCAGTAAAAAAATTATGTCTTTACCACCATCCATATATTTATTCAATCAAGAAGCCTAGAAATCATCAGTTAATTTCTTCCCTTCCCATCCCCTTGCAACAATGGATTAGCAGTTCTGCAGATCACCAGTGCAAAATATATTTCAAATCTGCCATGTTCTCTCCATTTCTCCAATCACTACCTTAGTCCAGGCTGCTATTATCTTTCCCCCAGCTTCTGATGGGAGAAATCTAGGATTTATTCTGTACCCTTGGATTTCAGAAATTTTACCAGGATATATTAACTCTTTCCTTATCATATGTCTTTGGGCCCTTTCATTTACTATGCTGACTAATTCTTCTCTTTCAACTTTTCTTTTCTCTTTCTTTGGAACTCTGCTCAGATGGATATCGTATCTCCTAGACCTATTTTTCAAGTCTCTTTCTTTCATAATAGATTTCTAATCTTTGGACTTTCAAGAATAGACTTGAGATTCATTTATATGGAATTATAGTATTTTACAGGTTTATAAACAAAGAGGCACACCATTAGTGTAATTCCTTCACTGAGGAATCCTTATGAAAAAAACCAGAATTTTTAAAGTATATATCTAGAAGATGCATTTGATTCAGTGAAGTACCTCTTTTCACTTGAAATGTTCCAATGTTAAAAATTAGCTGATAATTTTAGAATCTAATAATACTCCTTAAGGAATAATATTGCAATTAGTCCAGTTTGGCTGTCCTAATTTACTTTTTTGCTTAAAAACATTTTCTTCCATCTTCTCTGTCCTATAAATTGTGCTTGAACTCTTCGTAGCTATGGAGTAAAACTAAAAATATATGCTTCCAGTAAAGAAAAGTACTGGTGAGCATTCACATAATTTGACTATATACTAGTTTTTCTTGGGTAGCTAGCAACCTCAAAATCTCAGTGGTTTACATTTACTTTACGCTCATGAGTCTGCAGATTAACTGTGGGTCAAAACTGATCTAGGTTGGACATGAAAGGGTTAGGCTACATACCAGATTTATGGTCAGTTTCAGAACAACTCCTATGTGTCATTAATATTGGGTCTAGTAACTAAAGGGGCAAGTGAATACATGGAGCATGTTCTTCTTGGTGGTTCACAGGAGTACAGGAGGCAAAGTGAAATCTGAGGAGCATATTTAAGACCTCTGCTCACTAACATTCCACTGGCCCAAGCATATCATAGAGCCAAGAGCATTATCAATGGGCCAGGGAAACATACTTGGCCTATATTAGTGGGTGCTACTACAAAGTTGCATAGCAAAGGTAACAAATGTATAATTGTATAACACGAAGGAAGTGAAAAATTTGGAATCCAATTTACCAAGCATATAAGATAACATTTACTGGTATCCCACATTAATCAATCTTTATTTTCTACCTTTCTTTTACTTACCACTTTTCCTTCTTCGATCAACCAAATTAAAAGTTACTGAGATAATGTGATGGAGAGATGGCAGAACAAAATAAATTGCTAACTTGACAGAGAAAATTCAGTTTTATTGGACACCTGGTGATTCAAAAGTTGACCTAAGAAAGCACAGGGATATCAAGTACACGGACGCTACAGAAATGTTCGAAGTAATCATTATTCAATTAAAATTTCAGTCATCACTAAGAAAAGTCTTATATTTAACACATAATTATTGGACATTAAAGTTAATAAATTCTTCAGCTGAAGGCAATACTTATATTCTAGAGAACTGCCTTCTAATTTTTCAAGTTGCATAAACCACAAATTTATAAATCAAAAACCTCCAGTATGATATGTTTATTTGATGATAACTCAGTGAATTGCACACATGACTTAATTTTTCAGCTTATATGTTATGTTTCAATGAAAGTTTATTTTTTAAAAATACACAGAAAAAACATAAAGCATTGTGATAAATTGGCCCCTAAAGACAAAGGGCTTTTACATATTTCAGAAACAAAGAAGTTTTGCCTAAATTATTCCAAGCATCCTTTTAACCCAGGGCTTATATTACTACTCTGTGACTCTGTAACTTTCTCACAAGTCCATAAATCAGGTGAGAAACAGGCCTGGAGAAGTTTAACAACTAGCACAGGATCATATAGTCAGACAATATGACTGCTTATATAGAAAATTCTAAGGTATCCACAAAAAAGTTATTAGAAAAAATAAGTGAGTTAGGCAAATTCACAGGTTACAAAGTTAATAAGAATACAGTGTCTTTCTATATATTGGTAATGAACACTTAGAAAATTAAAAAAAAAATTAAACCAGCACCATTAAAATAGCACCACAAAAAACATAAAACACTTAGGAATAAATCTGACAAAATATGGTGTACAATGTTCATATTCTAAAAGCTACAAAATATTGATGAGAGAAATAAAAAACCTAAATGGAGCGATATATCATGTTCAGGGATCTGAAGACTCCATATGATTATGTCAATTCTCCTAAAAGTGATCTATAGTTTGAAGCAATCCAAAAGAAAATGTAGCAGTTTTTTGTAAGTAATCAACAAGTTGATTTTAAAATTTACATGGAAAAACAAAAGAACTAAGATAGCCAAAACGATTCTAAACAAAGAAGAAGAAACTTGGGGTCCTCACAGTACCTAATTTCAAGACTTACTATAAAGTTACAGTAATCCAGAGAGTATGTGGTATTAGAAAAAGAGTGAACAGAAGGTCAATGGAACAGACTAAAGAGTCCAGGAAAAGACCCAAAAATATAGCCAACTAATTTTGGCAAAGGTGCAAGGGTAATTCAATGTAGAAAAGATAATCTTTCCAACAAATAATTTTTGGAACATCCATATGCAAAAACATGGACCTTGAGCCATACTTCCACTCATTAAAAAATCAAAGAGAAATTGATCACAGACTAAATCGTTAAACCTAAAACTATAAAACTTTTAGAAGAAAATATAGGAGAAAAGCTGTGTGATCTTGAGTCAGGCACATATTTCTTACAAAGGACTCAAAAAATATGAACCATTTAAGAAAAACTGAAAAGTTAAAATTCATAAACATTAAAATTTTCCACTGTTCAAAAGACACTATTACAAAAAAAAGACCAGTACCAATTCAGAGGAAATATTTGCACAACACATATCTAATAAAGGACTGGTATTTAGACTATAAGAAACAATCAGGGATTGGTTAAAAAAATAAAAATAAAAATAAAGAAATAGACTGTAAGAACTCAACTCAATAACAAGAATGAAAACTACCCAATTTTGCAAATGGGCAAAATATTTGAGAAGACACTTCACTAAGCAAGAGACATGGATGTCAGAGAAGCACATGAAAAGATGCTCAAAATCATTATCATTAGGGAAATTAATAAGGAGATACCATTACACATCTAGTGAAATGGTTAAAATTAAAAAACAAAACGTTGACAAAACCAAGTGCTAACAAGGATGAACTAGAACTCTCATATACTGCTGGTGAGAATACAAATGGTATATATTAATATAGTTTTGGGAAATAGGCAGTTTAAAAATAAACTTACCGAATAAACTTACTCAGCAATCCAACTGCTAGGAATTTACCCAAAAGAAATGAAGATACATGTCCCTCCCTCCCACATACAAACTCATTCTTAATCTCTCAAAACTGGAAAGTTCCCAAATATTCATCAACTGGTAAAGGGATATACACATTGTGGCATATACACACAATATATACAGCAATAAAAAGGAATGAATTTCTGATATATACAAGAAAACAAAAAATGATGAGTCTTAAAAGCATTAAATTATAAGAAGTCAGACTCAAAAGACTATATACTATATGGTTTCATTTATAGAATATTCTGGAAAATGCTATAGTATTAAAAACAAATGGTTGCCAGGGATTGCGGTGGTGGAAGAGGACTGACCACAAAGGGGCATGAGGGAACGTTGCATGATAATGTAAATCAGCTACATTTGATTTATTGGTAGTTAACATGACTAGATTTGTTTGTAAAAATTCATGGTACTGTATACTTAAAAGGAGCAAATTTTATTAAATTTCAATAAACCTGACTTTTAAAAAACCCTACACCTATAGTAATTTATGATAATATACTGACCGTACACTTAAGATTTGTGAACTTTTCTGATTGTTTTATTTCAATAAAAGTCTATTTTTAAAAAGTATACAGGAAAAAAAAATAAAAGCATGGGGGGGAACTGGCCCCTAAAACAAGTGTAGGCATGCCAAACGTAATATATATAATAAAAATGCATAATTTCTCAAACGGCTTTCATGTATTTCTGAAAAAATGGAGTTTGGCCTATTATCATTCCTAATGTCCTTTTCATGGACAGATTTATGGAAAGATTTATACCACTACAATGTTCTTACAAGTTTACATATTAATAAAAAATTAAGCAGAGAAAGTTTAATAATTAATATAGGATCACACAGACAATTAGCAGCAGAAGACAATTAGAACCTGAAATTGTTACCATGGTCTACAAGGCTCTACAGGATCTGGCCCCCATCTTCTTAATTCTCTGATCTTATCTCCTTCCAACTTCTCTGACTTTATCACTTCCTACCTTCCCCCTCAGTTCACACACAATGCTTCAGTCAACTGGCCTTTTTCTTTCTTGATCTGGCCAAACTTATTCTGAACTAAAGCATTGTGCTTATTTCTTCTGCCTAAAAGCTCAGTCCTCGTATCTTTTTGCAAAGCTGCTTCTTTTTTGTCTTTAAGAGGTCTTAGCTCAAACGTGACCTTCTCAGAGAGCCACTCTATCCTTCCCCAATGGGCTCCTTAACAAAGGGGTGGAGTTTATACATGAGCTCAGCAAAGTGGACTTCCACTCATCAACACTAATCTGGCTAAAGCCACAGCTGAGTGTCCAACATGTAAACAGTCTCCATGCGTACTCGGGAACAGGTAGGTAAACACTCTCAATATACGGTATCACTTGTTGGATGATCAGATAGTTACCTCTCTGTTCATTTCGGGGCCTTAGTGGTTTCCCTTCCTTCTTAATAAATCAACTATGAATTTATAATAAATTTTGTTACATTATTTATCTACCATTTCCATGTTTATAAACTAAAGGTTTTCAGGTTGTTTTAGTCTGCCCCCTTGTGGGAACTAGCTCTTCAATCTTTCACCAGGAATAAAACATTAAATCCAACATGCTCCTCAAATGAAACAAAACACAACAAAAAATTTATTAGCTCTATAATAATTTTACCCCAAGCTTTACTAATAGTTTCCTTCCTCGTCCTTTGATCCAACTATTTATGGCCCTTTGTTAAGATTTATAAAGTTTTTCAAAGAGGTTTTTATGACTTTTATCTCTTTCCAGAAAAATTCACATAAGAATATTTTAAATTAGAATCTTTCTAGAGGTTCAACATTCCTTTTCCAATCTTTCTTAGTTGTCATGCTTTTATCCTTTTTCTCTCATGAATATGGATAAGAAAGGAGTGGTTTCTATAAGCCTTCCAGTGTTAATTAGGCCAATTATCATAATGCTAAGTAGAATAGTTAATATGCTCTGATACAAAATGTTCTTGGGCCTGCATATTCCAAGAGCTTAAGATGATTCTAAATAAATTATCATGAATCACTTTGAAAATGTGAACACTCATAGATTAGGAAATGGTAGAATAAAGTATGGGTTACTGATGCCATAGATCATTATATAGATTTTAAGAAATTAGAGTTTAAGTATATTCCTGGAGGCATGGCCACGCTCCACTGTTAATTGAGAGAGAACGGGGAAAACTAAAACTGCTTTTTATTTTTAAAAATCTTCAAACTAGTTTATATATGTATATACATCCTTGCCTATGTCCGTATGAGCTCAAGAGAAAAACATGGAAAGATACAGACTGAATGTAGATAATATTTTTTACTTTAAGAGAGTAGAAGAGGAAGGAGCCTTAACATATCCTTTTTAAATGTCTACATTGTTTGGTAAAAAGTAATTTTTTTAATTAATGTAATTATAACTCACATTAAAAAATAGAAAGTATGACTAAAATATATAAACACATTCTGACACAACCCTAACATCCTAAGATAATAAGGAATTGTTGGCTAGAGGGATAATACCAAGTTTAATTTTATGAAAATAGAGTGTTATAATAAAAAAAATCAATGCAAAGTTAAATTTCAGAAGAAATATGACTAGAAATAAAGATATTTCAGACGGATTTATCATTTAAGTTCAGATCTTCCAAGTATTATCCAACCACCAACAAGCACATCTGTACTTCAAATATCAGAATGAAAAAGTTCTAAATACATGCTACCAACATTGCTGATTTGAAACTTTTAATGTAGATTACCATAAAGTCAGAAGTATTTTCCTATGGAAAGTAATGCTGACTTCACAGCATTATTTTGAGAATTAAATGACGATTATGTGAAAGCATCTATTCTACAACCTAGTACATACATTAACAAAACAGTCTTATACATTAGTGAAGCTATTATACTAGATATATTCTTACACTGAGATAAAAAAATAACACAGAATATTGAAAGAATTTTCCTTATCACTCTATATATTAACCACAGTTGGTTCAAGAAAGAAATCTTTATACCTTTCCAGACTGAAGAATAATTTGTGTGTGTTTCAAGAGCATGAACATTTCATTTCTACCAAATATTTTACAAATTTGCAAGGAAAGGAAAGAATCAGAACACCATATATTTGACAATTTAGTACACTATTACTACAGACAAACCAGCATGTATTAATCAAATAAAGTTGGCTACAAATAATGAGAATCATGCAAAGCCAAACACTGTACACATTTTTCCAGTCTTCCACCATGAGCTGGTTTCATGAGCATTATTATACCAGTACATATGGTGTACACATCAGAACCTAATGCCTGATTAATGCTATCTTTGCAAAAGTAAATAAGAATTGTGTTCTAGATATTAAATAGCCACATTGATATGGCTTACATACCTATTTAATATCTAGACCAAATAAATTCAGTTTACATATACCTGCGGCCTTGGAGCCACATGTGGCCTTCCTGATCCTTAAATGTGGCATTTTAACTGAATCCAAATTTTACAGACAAATCCTTTTCATAAAAGATAATTTATGACCTCTAATGAAAAAATTGTTTAATGCATAAAATGGAGCCAATACAAAAAAAACCTAACTCCAATAAAGTAATCCAAGATTCCTAAAATACAGAACAATTTCTAGAATTGTAGAACTTCCTTCATCAAACTTGATGGCCTAAATGCAAGGCAGCAGCACTGTGCCAGATGCAAAGACCCTACTGTTAATGAACTCACAGATTACTAGGAAAAAGAGACCCAACAAGAAAGAGAGAATAATATTATATAATAATATACAATAATATAATCCAATTATATATAATATGCTATTGGAAAGTAGAAAATAATCACCTAACCTGAGGAGGCCACCTGGGTTAAACTGACACAATCAGTTTTACAGTCACATTTCAAGAACTCATTTCACAAATCAATAGATGGTTGATAGTCGAAGTACCTACATTCAACAAATTTCTGACACTACTTTTTCAGTTACAACAGTAATATAAGTGAATACTGGATCATTACTGGTTGAGTAATCCAAATCTGAAAATACAAAATACAAGACTTTTTTAGTGCCAACACGATGCTCGAAGGAATGCTCACTGGAGTATTTTGGATTTCGGATTTTCAAATTTAGTATGTTCAAGGAGTAAGTATAATGTAAATATTTCAAACCCTGAAATCCAACACTTCTGGCCCCAGATATTTTGGATAAGGGATAATCAACCTATATTTTGCCTGAGCACATCCACATACTTTTCTAAGCTAAGTTATAGATATTTGTTCATTCTTTCATTCAACAAATATTGACAAATTTTTATATGCCAGTATCCTAGGACTACAGTGGTGAACAAGGCAAATTCCTGCTCACATGAAATCTATTTTCCAGTAGTTGAGGTGACAATAAACAAGTAAATAAAATAAATAAATAAATAACTTAATTTCAAGTAGTGGTAGGAAACGAAGGTCAGGACTATGTATTTAGGTAGGATAATCACAGGACTCTTTGACCTAAATATGGTCCTTTATGCAAGAAAAAGCCTTGCGAACACTCAACATGTTTGAGCAAAAAGGGCAGCAGAGATGAAACGAAACGGGTGAGGGAAGGAGTAGAAGGACATAGAGTTAGACTATTAGAAAAAGGGCAAAATCAGGTAGGATCATGTAGAAAATGATAAAGACTTTTGGAATTTATTCTCAATGTGATAAGAAGCCACTGGAAATTTTTTTTTTCAAGTTTAGGGAAATGTATGATTTGATTTATTTTAATAAGAGCACTATATCAAATGGACAATAGACTACTTGTCAGTAAGAATGGATATAATAAGGTAAATCAGGACACTTATAATAGTAAAGGAAAGAAATCATGGTAGTTCAGGTTAAAGTAAAAACAATACAGGTAGTATAGAAATGACAAAAAAATGTATTTTAAAAAGAAGAAATCTTTAAAGCACTGTAAAACAAAACAAAATGCCAGTAGAAATGTTAAGAAATCCATAGAGACTGAAACTAGATGAAATAGGATTCAGGAAATTATAGCCCAGAGCATGTATGCCCATCACCCATCTCCTACATGTGGTAAGCACAAGACATCAGAGGTCTTTGCCCCTAAACTGGAGCAGTGAGTGAGTCTGGGTATGTTTCAGTCAGAATCTACTGTACTTAAGAGACAGATTAGAGGCCAAGGCAGCTGGTAGAAGAAAAAAGGACCCTCATGCACAGAGGATAAGGCACTGGCATACCCCAACAGACATCTTACATTTCTGCTTGTAACATTTCTATTATTGGAGAAGAAACATTAAATATTAATAGAAACTGTATCCACAATCAGGTGGGATGGTTTATCGGCAGTATGCACCTATGTGGGGATCAGATGTCTACAGACAGTGTTTGTTCTGAACAGACTATCATCTGTTCCAGTTGGTTGATATTTATGGTATACTAATTTTTAAACATTTTGAGTACTATCCCTCAAGACAGGCAAACACAAAATATTATAATAAAATGGAAAAGCTCTGGTTCTGGGTTAAGATGGAGTAAACACACTCTGCCTTAATTGAATGTAACTAAAACCCCTGAATGTAAGTGAAACTCTGGAAACAATGATGAACTAGCAACCTGAGGACTCTGAAAACAAAACAGTAGTAGGCAAACTGTGGAAGAAAACCAGAAAGTGAAATACAACCAATTCAGCAATGAGTTTCCTGTTGTTTTTTATGTCCTGAAATCATCCAGCCTGAATCTAAATCTTGGGACTTTACAACAGGAACAAACAGAAAGACATACAAGAGAAGTCTTCTCTTTCTAGTTAAAGAGTGGGAATGAGGGGCCTCTAAATGAGACTGAGAATGACGGTAATCCCCTGGCTGTTTCTTCTTTTGTCCTTTTCTTCTAGCCCTAGCCCTAGAAAAGCCCATCTTAAAACTGGCAGCTGTAGCTGAGGAGACACATAAATCTCCGAGGGAGGGGAATCCTTCTTTCTAACCAGAGAAGCCGTGGTATGAGGAATGTGATAAAACTGCAAGGAGAAATAGACAAATCCCCACTTATGGCCTGAGATTTCAAGATTCCTCTCCTAATAACTGACAGACCAAGAAGACAGAAGCAACATAATACACATTCTTTTTAAGGGCATTCAAAACATTTATTAAGACAGACCATTTCCTGGGCTATAAAACAAGTCTCAATAAATTTAATATGATTCAACTCATAGAAAATACATTCTCTGACCACAATGAAATTAAATTATGAATAAATAAGAGAAACATATCCGGAAAATTTTCAAATGTTTGGAAACTATATCAACACACTTCTAAATAACACGTGGGTCAAAGAAGAAATGAAAAGGGTATTTTGAACTAAATGAAAATACTACTTATTAAAATCTATGAAAGATAGCTAAAGTAGTACACAGAGGGAAATCTGTAGCACTAAATTCCTATAAGAAAGTTGCCATAGCAATGGCCTCAGCTTTTACCTGAAGAAACCAGAAAAAGAAGAGAAAATTAAACCCACAGCAGGCAGGAGAAAGGTAATAACAAAGAACAAAGTAGAAATCAATGAAACAGAAGACAGGAAAGCAATACAGAAAATGGATAAAAACTGAAACTAATTCTTTGAGATCTGTAAAATTGATAAATCTCTGTCCAGAATGATCAGGACAAGAGAAAGAATACCTAAATTACCAACATCAGGAACAAGACACCTGACATCACTCTAGTTTCTATAGATAGATATTAAAACACTTCTTAAAAAGAAACACAAACCAAATAGTCCTATATTTATTATTTTTTTGAGACAGAGTCTCACTCTGTTGCCCGGGCTAGAGTGCCGTGGCGTCAGCCTAGCTTACAGCAACCTCAAACTCCTGGGCTCAAGCAATCCTCCTGCCTCAGCCTCCCAAGTAGCTGGGACTACAGGCATGCGCCACCATGCCTGGATAATTTTTTCTATATATTTTTAGTTGTCCAGATAATTTCTTTCTATTTTTAGTAGAGACAGGGTCTCGTTCTTGCTCAGGCTGGTTTCGAACTCTTGACCTTGAGCGATCCTCCCATCTCAGCCTCGCAGAGTGCTAGGATTACAGGAGTGAGCCACCGCACCCAGCCCTATATTTATTAAATAAATTGCATTTGTATTTAAAAATCTTCTAGCAAAGAAAATTCCAGGCCCAGATAGCTTCTAAGAAATTGTATCAAATAGTAAAGGATGAAATAATATCAATTCCACACAAAAAAATTCTAGGAAATTGAAAAGAAGGAAATGCCCCACAATTCCCAACTTATTCTATGAGGCCAGAATTACCCTGATACTAAAACCAGTGAAAGACATTCTAAGACAAGAAAACTAAAGGTCAACATTCTATGTGAACATAGATGCAAAAAAAATTTAAATTCTTAGTAAATCAAATACATTAACTATACAAAAACAAGCCACAGGCCAGATTTGCCTGCCTTCCTGCAGAGCATTGCTTCTCTACTATAATGGTCCAAATCAAATAGATAATGAAAATACTTGTATGACACACAGAAGTAATCTGATAAGGTTTTCTACTGGAGGTGACTGGCTTGGACATCAGCTACTCTGGGCTCTGATAAAAGACTGAGGACTTCTTATCCTAACATCTCCTTTCCTACACAATATTTGTTCTCCCTGGAGTTCGGAACTTTCTTTCGCTTGTTATTTTATAATATATATTTATCATCAATTCAGCCCTGAGCTATTTGTCAATTGTCTAAAACTTTTCTAAAGATAATTAATTGTATCAGGTTTCTATCAATCTCATTTTCCTGATGAAGACTCTTCTGGAGGCTTCTAACGTATTCCAAATCTGGACTAGTAGCCCTCTATCCCTATCTTTTCATTGTCATCCTGAAGAACCTTTCTGTTTTATTGAATTTCCAATTTCGATATATAGCCCATTTCTTTCTTGTATTTTGCTGACTTTCACACTTTCATGGATCACATCCTCCACCAGATTCCTAAGGAAGTGTATATGATAGGCAGATTATTTTTGAGAACTTGTCTTTAAACATCTCAATTCCATTCTTATAATTAATAGTTCCAATGCATATGGAATTCAAAGACTGAAATCATTTTCCTTCAGAATTTTGAAGATGATGATTTTTCATTCAATTTCCAATGTTACCACTGAGAAGTCCAAGGCAACTGATTCCCGTTACATTGTATATCTTTAGAAGCATGAAAGATCTGTTTGGCGCCAGTGATTTGACAATGTGTTTTAGTTTGTGTCTATTTTCATCCACTGTACTGAGCACTCAATGAGCTTTCAATCAGGAAACCTCATGTTCTTTAGTTAAGAAAATTCTCTTGAGTCATTTTGTTGATTATTTCTTCCCCATTTTCTCTGTTCTTTCTTTTGAGAACTACTATTATTTGAACACTGAATTCCTAGAATGATCCTGTTAAGTTTCTTAACACTCCTTACTTCTTTTCTATAATTTTTATCCTTTTGCTCCACTTTTTCAAAGATTCCTTCAACATGAATCTCTAATAATTCTATGAAGCTTTTGATTTCTGCTATCAGAATTTCAATGTCTAGGAGCTTTTTAAAAAAAGTTATAATGTCACTCTTTATAGTACCTGCTTCTTGTTTCATGGCTATATTATATTCTCTCATTTCTGTGAGGATAATAGTTCTATTATTTTCCTCAGAAAAATTTATGTTCTCTCCAAGTTGTTTTATTCTGTTTATTTTAATTTCTATCTTTCATACATTAGAGGGTTTCTTCAAATATCTAGTAATCCTTGGTTAGCTGCTCATATTTAAGGGCAGAAGACTAAAAAGTTGATTGGGAGCTTTAATACATGGACTGATCTAGCTGGGCTGTTTATTTAAGGAATCTCTCATGACTACATTTTTTTCTTCTTCTTTCATTTCACTTTTCTGTCAGATTCCCCAGAAAAGACTTTTCAACCGCCTGCCTGGAATATAAGGCCTAACTGCCAGTATTCTGGGAGCCTAGTAAGATAAAGATACAAGAAAGCTGGGGTCCAATCTCCTATTTTTAGCATAGGACTCCTGCCCTCAACTATGCCTAGTATCTTCCAGTCTAGAGTAAAATACAGAATAAATTTCGGGCATTGGCTAAGCTCATGAGTGGGGAGGTGGGCACTTGCCCAGCTGACTGGTTAGCTAGTTTTGAGGAATAAGTCCTGGGAACACAACGCTGCTTCATCTGACTTTCAATGAATCCTCATTTCATCTCCATTTCCACATGCTGTCATTCTTGAGCTTTTTGAGGCCTCTGGAGGTTGTTCTGTTGATTGCCACTGAGTTTAGAGTTTAGTTTTCAATTACTGATATACTATCTAGTTTCTAAAATTGTGCTGATGTTGTCTCTTCTCCAATCCCCCTTCTCTGATCTTTCAGTGGGTTTCTGGGAGAAGGAGTAAAAGTAGAAGTATATATTTTTCCTACCTTTTACTCCTGATAATACTGTTTCTCATTAATTTCAACTGATTACAGATGGATTTTTACTTTTTATTTCTTTCAACATGGAGATATTACAAACAAAACCTCTAAGAAGATAAGAAACACGCTTTTGTTATCAATGAACTCTAATAATGATCCAATTCCTGGTGACTTCAAATTGAGATCAGGTAATTGTGCTCTGGATTATGAAAATCACTGTTTTTGTTGTTTGAAGTTCAGCTTTTGTTAATAAAATTCAATTATTCTCATTGATTTGAAAAATAAATTAACAATTTGACATATCTATATCTGTAACATTTAATAAAAATGACATTTAATAATTACTATAATTTTATACGAATTTTATTTTTAAGGTTTTACATATGTGATTGCATTTTCTTAATTTTTTATATTAAAATACATTTACAGGAAAAAGAGGGGAAAAGCAAATAAATTCCTGACATATTCATAACACGTGCTTATTATTTAAGAATGATTAAGTACTAGTATAAGTTCAAATTTCTAAACTTAAATATATTATTCCTCTTTTTATTCTGCAACAAACAATTTTATTAAAATAGTACATCTCTAAAACTTAGGAAGAGCAAAGATGGAGAAAAAAGAGGACAAGATTATAGAGTAAATGAATATGGAGCTTTTACAGAATTAAAAACTGCAAATTTGTAAATCTAATCTTTATTTTGGTTGCTATTAAAGATTCTCTGAAAACCAAAATCAGTAAATAACTACCTGAAATTCTGTAATATATTCATCAGTTTGGGTTCTCAATTTTCATTATCTTAGAAGTCAATTCATTCATTCAACAACCTTTACTTAGTGGCTACTATATACCAAGTACTTATTCTTGGCACTAAGTGTAATACAGCAGCGAAAAAACAGACCAAAAATCTCTGCTATTATGGAACATTCAATCTAGTTTTGAACAAAGAAAATAAACAGAATAAATATTAAGGTAATTAGTACCATGAAGAAAAAGGAATGCGGAAGTAATGGTCATGCAATTTTAAATAAGCCAGTTAGAAAAGGCCTATCTGAAGATTTCACTGACTCAGAATGTTTTTACCTAGTTTTAAAGTTGTCACTACAAATATTAATTAAAAGCCTATCATAAGTTTCAAATAGAAAAGGAAAATAAGTAGGAAGATCCTAAAATAATACAGCAATTATGAACAAAAATAATTTCTTCTGAGATAGTTAAGACACAAATATCAAACCGATGAAATTTAAAAAGTCAGTGTGCAATAATGCTCTGACAAATGTTATTGTCTAAAATTATCTTTGAGTTATATTCTGAAAGTGATATCTAGACATATACTATAATGCTCCAAAATTATTTATTCCTTGATATCATTTTAAAAATAACAGATCATTTGTAATTTTCTTGTATCTTGAATAAATATCATGTAGAACTTTTAGTATATGATTTAAACCCTAGATAAAAAACTAGAATATCTAAATTAGACCCCACAAAAACCCCAGCCCCCAAATTAAGTACTAGAAAGGAATATCTAACATCTATTTTTTATTGACAAAATTTTATAATCAATTTGATGAAAATTTACCTTGCCCAGAGCGGCTTTGGCGAGAGTCTACACTTGACTGTCTTCGATCCGGTGGTTCCTCGCTCCCTCCATCTGCATAAAATTAAAAAGAACATAAGCAAATAGATAATGACATTTATATAACATCTTCTCTGGCATCATCTATATCGTAAAACTACTATAGTTATAATCTGTATTCATTTCTTATGTTTTGGATCATTAAAATATTTGAGGATTTTTTTATATTGGTTTCCTATATAAATCAATGGTTCTTACCCTTATTCTTGTGGGAATGGTTTACACCCCCTCTTAAAGTTTAAATAAAGTGAAGATGTTTTCCCCTCCCCCACACATATATACTCTACTTTGCATATAATGAAGGAATGTTAGCAACTCTGAAGTTCATTCACAGAATTCCAGTTTAGAAGACCTGACTTAGCACTGTCTAAATGAATTACAGTTGCTTATTTGTCTATAGTACACCATCAAATAATCCCCAGGACTGTATGTTTTATTTAAAAAATTGCATTTATGTTTTACAATCAATAAAAATAAACCTGTAAGAGGTATCAATAAAAGATAAAATCAAACAAAAAGATAAAAATCAAACAAGTCTTCTGAGTTAATTTTACCATGATTTTTAAAATTATATGGAAACAAAGACATTTCATTATCTACATCTTCACTTGTTAAGAAATAAGCAATAGAGTATATTCTTTCACACAATTTAAGAAAAGCTACAAATCTGAGTTTATATAAATAACTCCCTCAATTTTACTATATGGAAACAGAAAAATTACTACTCACAAATGAATTTATCAAAATAGGCACAGTAAAACAGAAATCAATAGATTGAGAAGGTAAAGCATAAGACAGAAAATGAGACTAAACCAAGCTAAAGCTTTAACATAGTGGTATATACACTTATAAATTTATCACTTTAGTTGGATTAAAAATATATTAAAGCATCAACAATTTCCTTTGTTCTTTTTTTAATACAACCATTTGTTTCATTTTTAACTTGGTAGGGAAAAGGAGTAGTAGCTGCAAGCAGATTTAACAAAAACTATTCTTGCTGTGTCATCCACTTATGCTACTGTTTATTCTTTGTCATAGAGCTCATGTAAACACTTACTGCTTTTTAAACACGTGACCTGTTTTTAAATTCATTATCGACATAGTTTCTTTTTAAGTACACTTACACTTACTATATATAAGGCCTAGCAATAACTAAACCCAGGTATATATATCAAGGATTCTTTATTTTGCAGAGGGCTGTTAAGCTAGCAAGTACAGCAGCATTTAGTCAATCTATTCCAAATATATTGTGACAATATAAAACAGTAAATGCATTGGCAGAAAATATTCATATCTCTGAGTCTACTGTGACCACAGAAATTTCGTAAACAGTCCACTAATGTAATTAGATTTATAAAATAACTTACTATACAGAAAGATACTCAAAGTGACAGGCAACCATATTTTCCCAGTGTGCAAATACCTTAAAAACACAAACTTAGTTTAAGTATTATTTTGGTTCTGCAGTTACACTACATGTTATTACATTTGAATAAAAATATACTTAGACATGTTGACAAAATAAGATACTATCTGAAATACAAATGTAAGAAATTTTCCTTTGACATTATTGGGAAAAAATTAAAGCGAAAATCTACCCATGGATTATCATACAATGGGTAATTTGTCTCTCTTGAAATTAAGATTTAAATTATTTAATTTATCTCCCTTTCTTTAAAGGAAATGTGCATGTTTATAATCCTTCTTAACTGTACTTCAAATTATAACTAAAAATTCTATAAATTATATGGATTATTTTTATAAGAACTGGACCAACTCAAATTTAGTTCTTCCTCCTCATTGTCTAAAGAATTAATATTCAGTATGTCCAAAAATCTTAAAGTGTTCTCTTCTTTCCAATATATATTTCGCAACAGAGAGAAAGACAGCCAACAATTACTATGTATTATCTGCCAGGTATTTTATACAGTTCATTAAAGCCCTATGAAGTAAAGACCAATTTCACAGATGAGGACACTGAAACTCATGGTGACTAACTGGAATCAAGTGACCACAAAACCAGTAAAGGTGAAACTGGATTTTAATCCAAGTCTGTTTCACTCAATCTCTCTCTCTAATACTAACTTCTATGCAAATTTATTAAATATTTGTTGAGTTTAATTTGCCATTATGTTTCCATTTCATTCTCCTCTCATCAAAACTGTGTTAAAAAGCACTGTTCAGTAATTACAGCAATTTTCTTTATAGAATAGAGGCTTTCTAACAAAGTGGGTTACAAAGATTTCGTCTTATAATGTAAGTCCAAGCTGGGTGCTGTGGCTCATGCCTGTAATTCTAGCACTAGGAGGCAGAGGATCACTTGAGGTCAGCAGTTCAAGACCAGCCTGAGCAAGAGTGAGACCCTGTCTACAAAAAACAGAAAAATTAGCTGAGTGTGGTGGTGCACACCTGTAGACCCAACTACTTGGGGAGGCAGGAGGATTGCTTGAGCCCAGGACTTTGACCTGTGATGAGTCCACTGTACTCCAGCCTGGGTGATAAAGCAAGAATGTCCTCCCCACACCCCAATTTTTATATATTAAATATATATTAATCCAATCTTTCTATTCATTTCCCATATAAAGTCAAAAGATTTATTCTCTTCAAAAGATTCATTTGCTAGAGAAACAAATACTTTTCCCAAAAGCCAAGTTTGGTCTATTCATTCTAATGAAAAAAAAAGTTAGGTAATTCAGGACTACACCTCTCATTAACATCTGCACCTGAGCTTGAGGTGACTTTTCCAGCTTTTCTGCATTTTGTTAAGACCTCAAAAGAGGATATTTTATGTATAAAGGGAAAACATGTATTATTTTAAAATGTAAATGTTGTAAAAATGCAAAAAAAAAAAAAAGGTGTAGAAATGTTCCAGATTTAAGGAGTCTGAAGACAATGTCAACAAATACAACACCTGATCCTAGACTAGTATGGAGAGAAAAAATGCTATAAAAAGAACATTATTAGGGGCTGACCAGAGACACCAGCTGCCAGAGCATCTCAGTAAGGAGGAGAAGTTTTAGAGGAAAGAGAAAAAATGGACAGACAAACACAGATTGAATGTGGGTCTGAAGGAAGGGTGTCAGAGGCTTCGGGAGACTCTCCGAGAAGAAGTTGGGGTGCATAACAAGAAGGAACAAGGTATCGGCAAAGATCAACCCCTAAGAGGTTTGGAGTCCAGCAAGAAGGGTAAGTGGAGTGGTTTGTTTCTGCCTCCCTCCCATCTCTGACAGTTGGTGGGTTCCCAAGCTGTTGATGAGACTTTCTGCCCACACGAGCCCAGAGACTGTTGCCACCAGTAAGCAAGGAATTTCTTGTGGAGAGGGCACTAGGCTGCCAGTCTCCTTGGGGCACTTCTTGCACCCACAGACCCAAGCCAGGACAGTAGATGCCATATTGCTTATCTACATTCATGTGCCTCTGCCCTTCCCCCTGGGGGCTTCAACTCCCCAGGTTTCTTCCTGTTCATCCCTACACAGACATTTGCCAACTCTAGCCCAGACTGCAGGAGCCACAAGGGTCCAGTGGGTCCCAGGTGATCTGTGTGACTCCAGAGTCTGGATATTCTGGGCAGACTGTCTCCTGGAGAGAGGGTCAGAGATGACCAGAGTGCTGGCATTCCTCCATACAGACTATCCCCTTCCCCTGCTGACCCATGGCTGCTCAGAGAGAGTACTAAGCCACTACACCAAGGCTTTCACAGAGAGTGGGACTCAGGCCTTTCCTCTTGGGGTCCTGCAGCAGATTGAGGGGTGTTCAGACAGTGAGGTCCCTGCTCTCTGGCCCTCCCTGGTGCTGCTTGCCTGGTGGCTCCATCAGATCAGGGTATGCCCAAGGTGGAAGGATATTGATCCTGCTCAGGCAGCCTGTGGACGTCTCAGGACCAGCATGCTTCTCCCTGGCATGGTCAGGGATTGATCTTCTCGGTCTCAGGAGGTGAGGGAGCCCACATAGGCAGATCTGGGGGAAGAATGCAGTGTGGGTCCTAGCTGTGGTGTGCTTGTGGGGCACCCCTTCCCCCATAGGAGGGCCACACTATGAGCTCAGGCTGGGATCCTGGGTGGGGA
Organism: Lemur catta; assembly: GCF_020740605.2. Taxonomy (NCBI): domain Eukaryota; kingdom Metazoa; phylum Chordata; class Mammalia; order Primates; family Lemuridae; genus Lemur; species Lemur catta. The sequence goes on along the minus strand of NC_059142.1, from coordinate 43,599,543 downwards.
ACCTCTCAGCCCAAAGCACAGTTGTGGGTAAGCTCATCTGGCTGGCAGATGCGGAGGAAAGACTGTGGAGCAGAGGAGGGGCCAGAGGAGTGAGGCTCACTGCTCACTGCCAGTATGTGAATCTCAGACGGACCTGCTTCCATAAGCAGACTTGCTGGTTGGGTGGGGCCGCTTCAGCCCCTTCCTAGTGGCTCTGCCCAGAAACTGGGAGCAGATCTTTGACCCCTGCCAAAACAGCTACCTTGCCAGCTTTTGTGGAGCCTGAGGGCAAGCTCACCCAACCCAGCTCTACCCAGCCACAGTCCCCCATACCTGTCTCTGCTGTGGCAGAGAATAAGGACTCACCTGGAAGTTCCAGGGCCTCACCTATCACCTGGAGCATGCAAGTACTTCTCCTGAGGGACTAGAGCTGGTCACGGCACCCAGAAACAATCCTGCAGCTTGTTCCTTCCAGTGAGTGCCTCCTACTGACAGGGAGGTCAATTTGCATGTCCTTTACAGAATTTACTAACTCAATTTTACAGGGTGTATGGGGGTTCAAGGAGTGGCCATTCGGGGGAGTACCTACCCCTCCCCACAGAAAAATGGTACTACTAGGTAAGGGCAGAAAGAACCAAGCCTGGGACCTTAGCATACAAGCGTATAGCCCCCTCCCCTGGGAACAGCTCTCCCAGTTTGGAGAGCTTGTCCTAACCCTCCTACTAATGACTCTCTGTAGTGGCCAGAAAAGCAACTTCTGAGCCCTGTCAAGTCTTTGCAAAGCCTTTCAGGCTCCCACAACCTAGCCATAAACTGCCTTGCTCCTCCCCCCACCTCAGTGGCGGTAGAGATCAAGAAGGCCCCTGGGAGCTACAGGGTCCCTCCTAAAGCTTGGGGCACTCAAGTACTCCACCTGGGGGACCAGAGTCTACCACAGACACAAAATAACATCTCAGCAGCTGGCACTATCACACACACATCAACCAACAACAGAGAGAATGACAATATAGTGCATGATAGCATCTTCCAACTCAAGCAAACAGGGTGTGACTGATTCACACTCACAAGTACCACCTATCATCACTAAGAATAAGCTGGGGGACCTAACTCACTACACACTGTTGGGAAGACATGAAGACAGCAGCCAGAGGTAACCTGAGAGGTACAAAAAACCTACTAGAACAACCCACAGGAACTCAGGACCAGCACACTACTCTTCCTAGAATGTTCAAGGATTGATCTTTGGGGACCCGAAGACAGGCCCATAAGCCAGGGCTAGCACACCCAGGTCTTGACCAAGAGGCCAGATGAGAAGGAATCAGTGAAAGAACTCTGGAAACATGGAAAAATCAGAGTGAAAGGACACCCTACCCAAAAGAAAACAGTAACTCATTACCAATGGATACCAACCAAAACGAAAAAGATTAAAATGACAGATGAAGAATTCCAAATATGGTTTATAAGGAAACTCAGTGAAATACAGGAGAAAATAGAAACCCAACACAAAGAAACCACAAAAACAATGCAGGAAATTAATGAAAAATTTACGCAAGAAATCAAATAATTTAATAAATATCAAACAAACTTATGAAAATGAGAGATTCATTCAAGGAAATATAAAACACAGTGGAAAGCCTTAAGAATAGGCTAGATCACGCAGAAGAAAGAATCTCAGAGCTTGACGACAACACCTTTGAGTTAAACAAGTCAAGTCAAAAAGATCTGAGAAACAAGAGGAAAGAACAAAACCTACCAGAAATATGGGATTATGTAAAGAGGCCTAACTTAAGAATCATAGGCATCCCTGAGGGTGAAGAAGAAAATACACAGGGGTTGGAAAATTTATTTGAGGGAATAAATGAGGAAAATTTCCCTGGCCTTGCTAGAAATCTAGATATCCAGGTACAAGAAGCTCAAAGACTCCTGTGAGATTCATTGCAAAGAGGCAATCATCACAATACAGTCATCAGACAGGCCAAAATAAACATAAAAGAGGCACTCCTACAAGCCATAAGGCAAAAGTAGCAGGTAACATACAAAGGAAAACCCATTAGCCTAACTGCAGACTTTTCAACTGAGACCTTACAAGTCAGATGGGACTTGGGCCTCATTCTCAGTCTTCTCAAACAGAATAATGGCCAGCCTAGAATTTTGTACCCTACAAAACTAAGTTTCTTATATGAGGGAGAAATAAAGACATTCTGAGACAAGCAAACACTGAGGGAATTTATCAAGACCAGACTTTCCCTGCAGAAAGTACTCAGAACTGCATTATAAATGAATTAGCACAATCGCCAGTGTAAAATCACCCAGAAGCTAAAGGTCAGAGCCCGAATACCACAATGGCTCAAGAGGTAAAACAAAGCAATAAAGTTCTACTTAACAGGGTGAACAGAAATCCACTCCATGTATCAATTCCTTCAATAAATGTGAATGGCTTGAACTCTCCACTCAAGAGACACAGGCTGGCTGAATGAATTAAAAAACCACAAGCCAAGTATCTGCTGTCTCCAGGAAATGCATCTAACCCACAAGGACTCATTCAGACTCAAGGTGAATGGATGGAAAATAATATTCCATGCAAATGGAAACCAAAAGAAAGCTAGTGTAGCCATTCTCATACCAGACAACATAAACTTCAAATCAGCAAAAGTAAGGAAAGAGATAGATGATCATTATATAATGGTAAAGGGAACAATTCAACAAGAAGTCATAACAATCCTAAATACTTATGCACCTAACACAGAGCAAACCCTACTTGATCTAAACAAAATGATAAACAGCAGCATGATAAAAGCCAGGGATTTCAACACCCCACTGACAGACCTGACAGATCTTCCAGGTAGAAAATAAGCAAAGAAACAATGAACTTAAATGGAACTCTAGAACAAATGGGCCTAATAGACATTTACAGAACATTCTATCCAAAAACCACTGAATATACAATCTTCTCATCACCTCATGGAACATTCTCTAAGATTGATCACATTCTAGGCCACAAAACATGTCTCCACAAATTTAACAAAATAGAAATTATACCATGTACTTCCTCAGACCACAGTGGAATACAATTAGAAATCAATTGCAACAGAAACACACAACTCTACATAAAGTCATGGAAATTAAACAATCTACTGCTGAACAGTTATTAGGTCAAGGAGGAAATTAAGATGGAAATCAAAAGTTCCTTCAAACTAAATAACAAACGGGACAGGGGACACAAGTTATCACAATCTGTAGGATTCAGCAAAATGGTAATAAGAGGAAAATTCATAGCCATAAATGCCTGCATCGAAAAGATAGAAAGATCACAAATCCATAATCTAATGAATTGTCTCAAGGAATTGGAAAAGGAAGAGCAACCAATTCCAAATCCAGCAGAAGAAAAGAAATAACTAAGGTCAGAGCAGAACTAATTAAAATAGATAATAAAAGAATTATACAGAAGATTAATGAAACAAAAAGTTCACTCTTTGAAAAGCTAAGCAAAGTTGACAGGCCTCTCGCTAGATTAACCAGGAACAGAAAAGAAAGGATGCTAATAAGCTTGATCAGAAACGAAAAAGAAGATATTACAACTGATACCACAGAAATACAAAATATCATCTGTGAATACAATAAAAATCTCTATGCCCATAAACTTGAAAATGCTAAGGAAATGAATGAATTCTTAGGAACACACACCCTCCCTAGGCTCAATCAGGAAGAAATAGAACACCTAAACAGACCAATATCAAGTAATGAAATTGAAGCAACAATTTAAAATCTCCAAAAAAAAAGGTCCAAGACCCTGAGACCAGATAGTGCAGATTGTGTCACAGCCAAATTTTGCCAGACCTACAAAGAACTGGTACCTATACTGCAGAAGTTATTTCACAAGATAAGAAAGAATCCCCCCCAACTCATTCTACAAAGCCAATATCACCTTGATACCAAAACCAGGAAAAGACACAACAAAAAAAGAAAACTACAGACCAATATCCCTTATGAATATAGAGACAAAAATTCTCAATAAAATCCTACCAAATGAAATTCAACTGCACATCAAAAAATTAATCAACCACAAGCAAGTGGGCTTCATCCCAGAGATGCAAGGATGGTTCAACATACAAAAGTCTATAAATGTGATTCACCACATAAACAGAAGAAAAGACAAAGACCGTATGATCCTTGCAACAGATGCAGAAAAAGCACTTGACAAAATTCAGCACCCTTTTATGATAGGAACTCTTAACAAAGTAGGCATAAGCAGAACATACCTCAATATTATAAAAAGCCATATATGACAAACCCACAGCCAACATCATACTGAACAGGGAAAAACTGAAAGCATTCCCGCTTATAACTGGAACTAGACAAAGTTGCCCACTGTCACCGCTTCTGGTCAACATAGTGCTGGAAGTCCTAGCCAGAGCAATCAAGCAAGAGAAGGAAATCAAAACTGGGTGATGGATACACTTATAACTTTGACTCAAACTGTACAAAAGTAATTCATGTAACCAAAACATTTGTACCCCGTAAATATTCTGAAAGAAAAATTAAACAAGTAAAAATAAAAATTAAAAAAAAGACAAGTTACCAAGAACTTCTTTTGGCAATCTACTGGCTACAACCAAAATAAAGTACCTCATTATAAATTTTGGTACCCTTTGCCAACACTATAACCCTCTCTCCCCAGGTCTGTCTATACATTGCTCCCTACTGATAGATATCATTATTTAAGAAATTACATATACTATTAAGAAAATTTAGAAACTGACAATCTGTATTAACTATGCTTGGGTAACTGAAGTTCCCATCACGCATCTGTTCCTTACTTCTCTGTGAAATCTATCTCTCGTATAAACTTAGGTATATATGATTTACAGGGAATTCAAGAAAAAATTCTCCCCTAACAAGAAAAGAAAAAAGAAAAGCTAGCTCTTTCTAAATGTTTACAGTGTGAAAATATCATACATTTTCTATTTTTTAGTGAAAAGGTCAATGCTCATTACATTGACATATGAGTTACTCTAGTCAAATCAACCACTTGAAATGGAAACATTTTTAATTCATCTATGGTCTGGAACAATGTTAACCAGCATATGCTGTCACAGAAATTACACTGTGTAAAGCAAATGAGAACCCTGATCCACCTGTTTAATGTATTTTTAAAAATATTTAAATATATTTACCTAAAATGATTTGCATTTTAAAAACACAGCTCTTGTAGTAGTGTAGAGGTATACTGAGATACAGAGAGACTACAGTGGTGATTTTCAATCCTGGCTGTGTGAACACATGTGGTTCTGTTCCATAAAGCCCATAAACTTTATCTATGGACATGAAAATTTGAATTTCATATAATTTACATGTGTCATAAAATATTATTCTTCTTTTAATTTTTTTCAACTATGTAGAAATGTAAAAATCATTCTTAGATTATGGGCCATATAAAAGTGGCCTGGATTTGGTCAGTTGGAAATAGTTTGCTGAAACCTGATCTAAAGGCTGGGAGATTAGTTAGAAGGCTACTTAAAGCAATCTCTGTGAAAAGGAAAGACTTAAATGACTTGCAAGTAAGGGCAATGAGGATGAGAAGAAGGATTTGCAAATGATGTCTAATCTAATCGAGGGCCACTGAAAATTTAATGGCAGCAAGGGTTCAAGGACCCTTTTCTTGGCTCTCTGTAGGTAATCTTTTTGGGAGTAAAATGTAAGAATTACCAAAAACCAGCCCAAAGAAATAGAAGACCTTACTGCTTAATTACATGTTAAATCTCAGTCTTCTCTGTAGCCCAGAAAAGCACATGAAAGGTAACTAAAAGTGCACACTGCATCATGAAAAGTCTTTTCTTCCCCATAAGTAAAGCTTATGGTTCTCAAAGGGATCAAAGCTGCAATCTTAGGCTCATTAGCTCCATGTACAATAAAGTATACTATATAATACATATATACATTTCCACAGTAAATACAACTAAGGATATAATTTAGTTTTGATACTCTACTTCCTACACTAAATAAAACATTATTGAAAACCACAATATAAATTACAGTGTAATATCATTTCCTATTTTCATGAAAAACTAATGTGTCTGTACACCATTTCTACAGTTTGAATTTGAAACCAAACTTGTATTTTGAATATTGAAATCCATTTATAAAAATTTCTGTAAGCAACTATTTTATATGAATATTTCATGAGGGTTAGTAAGGAAATATTAGCAGCCCACCAAAAATTTCTACTGGTAACCCATTTTCTCCAAATGCAGAATGAAAACAATATGGCATGTCAAAAAATAAAGATGCAGGCAGAATAAAATACAATAATCCTCTGTAGATGACCTACACTTTTTACTCAATTTTTAATCATTTATAAGTTTTCATGAATAAAGCACAATGGAATCAGAGAGACATCACAACATTGCTAGAGGTGACATGAAACAATAAATATTCCTATGGGAAAAAAATACAAAAATAAGAAACTTATTAGAATGTCTAATTTGTATTCTGCTTTTAGATTTTAAGGTTACTAGGGTATGTGTGGGACTATATACTTATGTACATACTCACACACAAAAAAACAATATGTGGGCATAACAAAACCTGAGTTTTTGTTCCATACCTGTCACCTCTTAGCTGAGTTTCTCTGAGCCTCTGTGTCTTTATCTCTAAAACTGAGAGCAAAGTAGCATCTTACTTGGAAGGCTGTTGTGAGGTTCAAATTAACAAATATACGTGACAGCACTTTGTAATCTCTAAATTGGTAATTTTGAACCAGCGGCAAACCAGGGACTTCTGGAAATGTCTGGAGATATTTTTTGTTGTTATAATTGGGAGAGTACTACTCACATCTAACGGGCAAAGGCTAGGGATGCTGTTAAATATCCAAGAATTCACAGGAGAGCCTACCGCCACAAAGAATTATCGGACGCAAAATTTCAATAGCGCCAATAGCTGAAAAAATCTGCTCTACGTGTTCATAATATTAATGTTCATAATAATTATAATTATTGTTACTAAACATTAAATTTATCATGAAAAAATTTTAAATATAAAGACAGTGAAAAACAATGCACACTCATGTAGCAACTATCAAACTTTAATAAATGTTTAAATTTCCCATATTTTTATCAATTTGTTTTAAAAAACTAAAACATTATTGGTTATACAGACGATATTTTCTTTAAGTAATTCTCCAATACAACTTTCCCTTCCTTCATCCCTCCCCACAGTAACCACTACCCTAAGTTAATACATAACATCAGATCCATGTTTTTACACTGTTATAAAACGTATATGCTTTCACAAAGGTTTATATTACATAATACTATTCATATCATCCAGCAATTTGCCATTTTCACTTAATATTTGTTTTGAAATTTATCTGTGTGTAAACATGTAGTTCTATATAACTCATTGTAACTATGGAATGGTATTCTACTCAGTGAATACATCACAATTCATCTCTTCTCTTACTAATGGAGATTTAGGTAGTTTTCAACTTTATAGTACTTCAAGGAGGCCTGCAGGGAACCATTTCCTTTAGCGCATGTTCAATCACTTTGTTGTACATAAGCTCCTTATGCATATATTCAAGATCTACAAGTGAAATTATTATATTATACACTATAAAAGCTTTATAAAAGCAATCAAATTCTGTCAAAGATAGTTACACTAATTTTGAATTCCACAAAAAGTGAACATTTCCATTTCCTCACAACCTCACAAATACTTATCAGGCCTCTTCATTTTTGCTAATCTAAAGAATGTAAATTGCTATCTGATTTTTGTTTAATTTGCATTTCCCTCATTAATAATGAAGCTGAGCGTACATTTATTGTCTATTTGGTGCTTGTGTATTCTTGTTTATACCTTCGCCTGTTTTTGCCATACTCTTGATCTCCATGTTTTATGATGAGAAATCTATATGCATTTGAATTATGTGGCAGATTGTTTTCAAGATTTTTTTCTTGATCTTTAGTTTTCAGAAGATTGATCAAATAGTGATTAGGTGTGAATTTCTTTACATCTATCTTGTTTAAGATTAAGAGAGCTTCTTGAATCTACAAGTTTGTATTGTTTGCCAGATTTGACAAATTTTCAGCTATTATTTCTTCAAAAATTACTTTAGCAACACACTCTTCCTTTTCTTCTTCTGGAACTCCAGTGGCATAAATCTAGACCTTTTGTTATTGTCCTATAGATCCCTGGGACTCTATTTACCCACCAGTCTTTTTCTGTTATTTACATTTGGAAAACTTCTATAGATCTGTCTTTCAGTTGATTGACTCTGCTGTATGCTCCTGAACCCATCAAGTTTGCTTTTTGTTTGGATTATTATATTAGTTCTAAACTTTCTACTTGGTTCTTCTTTACATATCCTATTTCTTTATTAAGATTTTTTATTTTTCCATTCATTTCAATAGGACTCACATAATAGCTTATTGGAATATTTTTATAACAGCTTCATTAAAATTTTTGTCAGATAACTCCAACATCTGAGTCATCTTGGAGTTGGCATCATTGTCTTTTTCCTTGCAAATTGATATTTTCCTAGTTTATTGTATATCAATATTGTATGTAATTATATTGGGGCATTTTTAATGTTTTAAATTATGAGACTCCAAGTCTTTTTTAATCCTTTTTTTTAAATTTCAAAATGTTAAGGGAGTACCAATGTTTTAGGTTACATGAATCGTTTTTGTAATGCTTGAGTCCTGGCTATAGGTGTGCTCATCACCCAAATAGTGTTCACAGTACCCATTAGGTTGGTTTATTCCCCTCCTTTTCTCTCCTCTACCCCATGGTTGCTTTCCACTGAGTTTTACTTCCTTCTGTGAATTCCAATTTAATAGTGAGTACATGTGGTGTGTGTTTGTCCATTTGTGAGATAGTTCACTTAGGAGAATGGTCTCCAGTTCCATCCAGATTGTTGCAAAAGGTATTAATTCATCTTTTTTATGGCTGAGTAGTACTCCATGGTACACATATACCACTCATGAATAGATGGGCACTTGAGTTGATTCCATATCTTTGCAATTGTGCAAAGCTGTGCAAAAGCTTTTTAATTTAATCAAATCCCATTTTAATTTTTGCTGCTGCCATGATTACCTTCGGGGTCTTTTTTATAAATTCTTTGCCTAGGCCAATATCTAGAAGAGTTTTTCCTATATCTTCCTCTAGAATTCTTATGGCTTCATGTCTTCCATCTAAGTGTTTTATCCATCTTGAATTAATTTTTATAAGTGGTAAGAAGTAGGAGTCCTGCTTCATTCTTCTACATGTGGTTATCCAGTTTTCCAGCACCACTTACTGAATAGGGCTTCTTTTCCCCAGTGTATATTGTTGTCTGCTTTGTCAAAAATCAGTTGGGTATAGGTAGATGGTTTTATATCTGGGTTCTCTGTTCTATTCCACTGGTCTAATGTCTTTATTTTTGTACCAACATCATGCTGTTTTGGTTACTATAGCTTCATGGTATAGTTTGAAGTCTGGTAATGTGATGCTTCCAGATTTGTTCTTTTTCCTTAAGATTATTTTGGCTATTTGGGCTCTTTTCTGATTCCAAACAAAGCATAGAATTATTTTTTTCTAGATCTGTGAAGTACGACTTTGGTAACTTGAAGGGGATGGTGCTGAATTTGTAAATTACTTTGAGTAGCATGGACATTTTAACAATGTTGATTCTACCTATCCATGAGCATAATATGTTTTTCCATTTGTTTGTATCCTCTGCAATTTCTTTCCTCAGAGTTTCACAGTTCTCCCTGTAGACATCTTTCACCCCCTTGGTTAAGTATATTCCTAGGTATTTTACTTTCTTTGTAGCTATCGTGGGTTGCATTGAGTCTTTGATTTGACTCTTGGCTTGACTGTTATTAGTATATAATATAGAAATGCTACTGATGTATGTACATTGATTTTGTATCCTGAGACTCTGCTGAATTTATTTATGAATTCTAGGAGACTCTTGGTGAAATCTTTGGGGTTTTCTAGATACAAGATCATATCGTCAGTGAAGAGCGATAGTTTGACTTCCTCTTTCCCAATTTAGATATCCTTAATATTCTTCTCTTGCCTGACTGCCCTGGCTAGGAATTCCAGCACTATGTTGAATAGGAGTAGTGACAGTGGGCATCCTTGTTTTGTTCTAGCTCTTACGGGGAATGCTTTCAACTTTTCCCTATTCAGTATGATACTGGCTGTGGTTTTGTCACATATGGCTTTTATACTTCTGAGGTATGTTCCTTCTATCACTAGTTTGTTGAGGATTTTTTATCATGACAAGGTGCTGGATTTTGTCGAATGTTTTCTCTGAATATATTGAGAGGATCATATGGTCTTTGTTTTTGCTTTTGTTTATGTAGTGAACCACATTTATTGATTTACGTGCGTTGAACCATCCTTGCATCCCTGGAATGAAGCCCACTTGGTCCTAGTGGATTATTTCTTTGATGTGTTGTTGAATTTGGTTTGCTAGTAGAATAGCTTTTTGCATCTTTCAAAATTCCCATGTAAGTAGCATAAGAGCAATTAGATGGCAAAACAACTACCCATGGACAAGAATTACAATAATACTGGGTAACAAGGTATGATTTATAATAAGAAATATATATAGTTTGGTCTTTGCCCCTAGTTCCTGGCACAGAGCTCCTAAGACTTTGGAATTTCCTGGGTGTATTTTGTTCTAATGAGTCAATTCTTAGTGGGCTACTGTATGTGGGTTGGCTACCAGAATGACCATGCCATGATTAGAAGCTTAGAATTTTCAGCCCCACCACCCTCTATCCTCCAGGATGAGACTGAGTTAATAATTCAACATGCCTACATGATGACACCTCCATAAAAATTCCTGAACTACAGGGTTTGGAGAGCTTCTGGGTCTCTGAATATGTGGAGAGGAGTGTGCCCAGAAAGGGCATGGAAGCTCCACGCTCTTTCTCTAATACCTTGCCTGCTATTCCTGAGTCATATTCTTTTATAATAAACAGGTAAGCATGAGTAAAGTGTTTCCCAGAGTTCTATGATCCATTCTAGCAAATGATCAAACTTGAAGAGGGGTTAAGGGCCTGTTGGTCAGAAGTACTGGAAGCTCAGACTTGCAACTGGCATCTGAAGTAGGTGTCAGTCTTGTGGAACTGAGCACTTAACCAATGGGATCTGACTCTAACTCGAGGTAGTGTCAGAACTGAAGTGAATTATAGGACACACTCAGCTGGTGTCTTCAGAGAAATGGAGAATTGCTTGGTGGGTAAAAATGCCCCCATACATCTGGTCACAGACATATTCTATATGGAGAGTATAGTAGAAGATGACGGTTGATTTTTCCTCTGTACACAAAGTATCTTTATAACCTTAAAATATAAATGGGTAGAGCTAAGAAAAAACAAAACAGCCATAGATCAGAGAGTTATAAGTATCTGTGTGAGACAAAATAGGGGGAAGGAACAGGGTGTGTGGCCAGACCACAAAAATGGCACCCACCAGAATGCAACTCACAAGAAAATACAAAGGGTTAATTTGATAACAGTAGCTGACAATGGAAGGGGTTTGCCCATTCTGATAACAAATGATTACACGGGGGCCTGCAGGAGGAAGTTCAGAAAAGGCTGCAATAGTCTAGCCAACATGTACTCTTGAAACTGACCTGCCATGCTGGGGCTCCATGCTAAAAAGAAAGTGCTAGAAATGGAATCAAAATTCAGCAGAACAAGGACAAAAGGGATAAAGAAAAGAGAAGGTCTAAATCAAAGTAAAAGAAGGGAACAGAGCCAGAAAGCAAGCTCAGATATTTTTTAACACTTTACAAAAAACAACAGAAGAGGAAGCCATATGGAGTTAGAAAAGCTATCATGACATACCTCCTTACAAATACTTGTGAAAACTAATTTCAAATAAAAATGATCAACAGGCAAGTATCAGGGTCAAATTCCAAAGAGAGGGAAGAAAGAAAAGAACAAAAAGTATCATAATGCTCTTAATTCAATGAAAGTATGCCAGAAAGTCTTACTCAAAACAAAAACTGTAATGTACAATTCAAGACTATAATGTAAAATTTCAAAAAGAGCTAAAAATGTTAAGAAAATTATATAACACATCAAAGAGCAACATAAATCAGAATTAGAAAAACTTAGAAATGAGGAAACAGAAATCAGGTAAGAATTAGAAATATGAAAAAAATCATGTCAGCAATGAAGACGTTTTAAACTGGAAGAAACACAAAAGCAAATGAATGTAACAAAATGACTAAGAGAAACAGAAGGTAAAAAGAGGAAAATTTTTAACAAATAAAAAAAAATAAGAAGAAAAGAATTAAAAAGGATTTGTAAGAAACTGACAAATACTGAAGATAGGCAAAGATGATCCAGCATAAGGACACATAGGAGTCCCTAAAGAAGAAAATCAAAGTAAGAACAGAAAAACTATTTTTTCCAGAAAAAACAAAAAGTGTATGTATGTGTTTTATGTATATGTGTATATACAGTTTTATGTGTGTATATGTATATACATACACATTTATACATGGATGTATAAATACATACACACACATACACATATATATGAAACTACATATTTCAAGAGAACCCTGTGTACTTAAGATTATCAACTTAGATCAATGCACCAAGACATATTCTACTAAAATTACTGGCCTTTAAAGAAAAAGGAAAAAAAAAAAATCCTTTGGGCATTAGGCAAAACATCACATGATTTATAAAGGAAAAATAATACAAGAAAATGAAATAATATATTTAAAATACACAAAGAGAGAAAATTTAAGCTAAGGATTTTACAACTAGTAAAACTTACCTTTAAGTATAAAGGGTAAAGACAAAACTGCTAACAACATGCAAAAACTCAGGGAATATTGTTCGCATTAGCTCTTCCTAGCTCTACTAATAAAAGAACTTTAAGCCACAAAAGTAACTACAGAGACATCAAAACAAGAACTAGTGGTGAGCACTAAATACACGATCGCTTGCAAAATTAAAACTAAATGCACACTTTTAAAGAGAAATTGTATGTAATCACTACATCATTTGACAATGTAGATATAGTACCACCATAAACAAATGGGGGAAGAATGGAGACAGTATAAATAACAAAAAAAATTAACTGATTTCAGAAACTGGTGGTGATAACACAGAGACTACCACATTCACAAGGAGGGATAAAGCAAATAAATAATTATGGGACACACTAATTCTATTATAACCTTGGAGAACCAGAATTCTCAGTATGGAAGAAAAGAATTATGAATGTGATACAGAAGAAGTAAAAACTATGTAGCATTGAATCTATATTGGAAACATTAGTGCAATCTTGTAAGTTACAGGTTTATCCAGGCTTTGTCCACTGAAAATGCCTAGTCACAGTGACTGATCCAGCAGCAATGACCATCCCTAGTACCCAGGTAGTAATCTTGAAATGCCATTCTCTGTTAAAAGAAAACAGGACTTCTTAAAGAACCAGCTGGTCTAGGAAAGGAAATGTACTAGGTGAACCTAGAACATCTTGACATACCCAATAGTAAGGAAACTATAAAAAGTTTATTCTCTAAAGACACAAGGACATAGAGAAGAATCTGAATAAACAGGCCTTGCTAAGTTCCCCCCAGTTTATTACCATTAGATCATACTTTTTTATCCAATCATACTTCACAGCTATCCACTTCTTCAACAAATCTAGCATTAAAAATACACAGGTTTACCTATTTCTTCAGGTCTTCATTTCCTTATGAAGGCTCCAGTGTCACATAAAATTTATTCAACAAATTTGTATGTTTTTCTCTTGTTAACAAATTGTCTTTTTTTATAGGGGTCTCAGTCATGAACCTAGTGATGGGTCAAGAAAGATATTTTTCCTCTCCTATATACTCTTAAATCCATTATTCTACTAGGGAGCCCCTACTTATCTATCCATACATAAGTTGGAAAGGATTGTCTCTATAATAACTGCCTTTTTGAAATCTCCACTTGGATGCCTTAAATATACCTCAAACTCAAAATATCCAAACATGAAATTCTAAACTTCCTTTCACTCCTTCAAGCCTCATCTTTTCCATCAGAGCTCCCCATCTCAATGAGTTCATCACCAAATATTGTTGATTTTTCCCTCCTAAATATCACTTCAATCCATCCACCTGTCCCATCTTCAACCTGCATTCATTCCTATATCCATTCTTCTCTCAACGTATATCCACAAAACAGCTAAATAATCATTTAGAAATGCAAATCTAATGGTTACCTCATTTAATACTCAGAATTTTAAATGACCTCCCATTAGAGGAGAAAAAAATTAACATTTTTCTATAAGGTTCTACTTTTTCAGTTTCATTTCTAATCAGATCTACCTTTGTTTTCATAATAATGGCTCTCTTTCAGTTTCTGATCCTTTCAGATGTCTAAAGCAAACACCTGAGAAAGAACTACCATATACCTGAGGAGTCAGGATAAAATGTTTTTCATTCAAAATTCCTGCCTTCATATACGACGACGCAGAAGTTTCAAAGACACTAATAATTGAGAATTTTTATTTTATTATGTAATATGGTTCACAATAAAATAAACCTTTATATTGCTTACTCCCTATAAATATAAAATGAGAGTTACTGATAGACCAAAAATCAAATCTCTCCCCTCCACTTCACCCCACCATAAAAGATATAACTTCTTTCTGTTTTGAATAAGTATGTTTAAACATATTAATATCATGGAAAAACCCAGGTAACAAAAAGCCAACGGATCATACATTATCTAAACAGGCTTCAAATTTGTTTTTTCAAATGAATTATACTTTATTTATCATATTATGGATAAATAGTACTTTGTCTTTACTGGTTATACATAAATATGTTTTTTAAAGTAGTTAGCATAATACCATGTACTTGAGGGTACCCAACCTGTACTGTATTATTTGATTATGATAATAATCTCAATGAAAACAAATTTGAGATCAAACTCTCTTAAGTTATTAAAGCTAACAACATGATATTGGTATATGCAATATACAAAATTCAAAAACAGTATTCCTTTCCCTAAACTTGTTATTAGTAATGTTCTTACTTGAGTATTACATTTTGTATTTTTCTCCCAAGGAACTAGGAAAAGTAAGGACAACAACGATCAATGAGTTGGATAATAGAAATCATTAGAACCATGTAGAATATAGAAATATTTAATCAAAGAGTAAGAACTGAAAAAGAACCCAGGAAAGGCTCATATGCAAATAAAACAGATCCTCAGTACATGAGAAAGTTGGCATTATATATCACTGGAGAGAGAAATGGCTCTTCAACAACAAATAAAGTGGGAAATTGGCTTTCTCCATATGAGAAAAAATAATTAGCTCCCTCTCTCACACCATAATCTCCTTACCAAAACATTAAGAGAAAAGAAAAATATCAAAATGTATTAACAATCTGGAAGTGAAAAACAAAACTTCAAAAATATTTCAAGAAAATACAGGAGAATATATTTGTGGTCTCTGACTACAGAAAGGTTCTTGAAATAACATGCAAGACAAAAAAAAAAGAATGATAAATTTGAATAAATTAAAATTTTAAACTTCTATTTAAAAGTTTTGGTCCCAAAACCAAAAACAGACTAAGAGAAGGTATCTGCAATAAATGTCACAGACTAAGGATCAATGTGGAAAAAGGGTCTGGAAACTTTTTCTGTAAAGACAGTAAATATTTTACACTTTGTAAACCTTGTATGTTCTCTGTCACGATACACTACTTGACCATTGTAGCACAAAAGCAGGCATAGGCAATAAGTAAGTAAATGAATATGCCTGTATCCCAATAAAACTATTCACGGACACTGAGATTTGAATTTCATATAATGTTCACATGCAACATTTTATTCTCCTTTATTTTTTTTCCTGAATAGTTGAAAATATTATAAATGTTAAAACCATCCTTAGCTAACAGGCCACACAAAAACAGGAAGCAGGCTGGATTTGGCCCATGGGCCAAATGATTTTTGCTTTATATACAGGAATATACAAAGAATTCCCATAAAACAATAAGAAAAAGACAATCCAACAGAAAATACACAAAGGATATATGGAGGCTATTAACAAAAGAAGAACTCTAAAAGGTCAAAAAGCATATGAAAGGATGTTCAATCTCACTAGAAATTAGGGAAACAAATTAAATCAGTAGGACATTGCCTTTCACCTACCAAATTTGGAAAAATTAAGAAGTCTAACCAAATGAATGTTGGCAAGTATATGGCAGAACAGAAACAAATACTTTTGAGAAGAATACAAATAGGTACAATGACATAGTAGAGAAATCATTTAGTAAAAGTGAAAATGCAAATAATCTACATCCTAGCAATTCCATTTCTGGATATAGCCGCTAGAAAAACTTAAATATGTGTATAAGGATAGTCACTGTAGCATTATTTGTAATCACACACACACACACCACAAAAATTGAAATAAACTCAAATTTACATAAGGAGGGAAATGGATGAAGGAAATGTGTTCATAAAATTAAATACTACACAATACATAAAAGAAACAAACTAGGTCCATATACACCAATAAGAGCAAAAACTAAAAAAAAAAAAAAGCTGCAGAATGATATAGAGAAAATGATACCATTTAGTAAATTTTAAAACACATAATACTAAACTAAAAATTGTTCATGGATACATTTATACTGGGGATTTTTAATCTCTGATGGAGATTTAAAGATCAATTTTTCTTTTTTTACCAAATTCTAAATCTGAGTCTGTATATTATCCATGTCTGTGTGCATCTGTGTTAGGATATGGTAATAGCAATGAGAACTAGTGAAAAGTCATGTCATGTTTTATTTTGAAAGCTACTGGAATTTATATTTTAGAAAAATCACATTCACATTTAAGAAAAGTCATTCTTACAGCAAAATAGAGAATGGATTAAAGGGTACTGAGATTGGAGATACAATAATTTAAGTGAGATAAGATGAAATGAATCTTGAAGGGAGAATGAAGAGGTAAAGAGAAGACAGAGTTCAGAAATATTCAGAAGTCTTAATGGACCGGACTCGATGACTGATTAGATGTTGGCAGCCATTTTGAGGAGTACAGAAAGGTTTATGCACTTTCCCACTGCTCTCTGAATATACTTGCTATGGGTTTTTAAGTACCTTTTAGAACTGTACATCTGCATTAGCTGATGATAACGGCCATCAGCTATAACTAAATGATTGAAAAAGGATTTTAGAAAACAAAATATCAGTTAAAGCAATTTTGAAAGATGTGGCAGAAAGGTTTTCTCTGCTCTGCAGTTTTTGCCAGAATATGTACACAATGTATGCTTCTCAGGGCTAAAGATACTGTTGAATGCTAATACATCTTAATCTTCAATTACTAGAGGAATAGACAATGAAAGAATCTGGAACTATAATAGAACAAATATTGGCTCCACCATTTACTGTATGACTTTGGCCCTAAGTCACTTAACCTCTTTCTCTCTGCCTCATTTTTTTCATCTGTTAAATGAGTAAAAATCAGAGACTTTATATCACAAGATTGCAAAAATTAAATTAGTATAATTATGTGAGTGTGTACACATATTTGTTATTATTCATGCATCAGTTACTGGGAACCTACTAAGTGCTGGGGCATTGTACAATGTACTAGAGAAGTGGAGATAACAAATTTACATTTTTGCCTTCTTAAAGTATATAACCATTACACTATGAGAAATAGACATGTGAGCTAACGTGCTATCTTCAACCTTTTTAAGTAATTAATTCCTAAAGCTATTTTTCAATTTATCCAAGCCTATCAACAATTTTAATGTCATGTAATCTTTCAACAATTGCTAAAAATAAGTTGAAAAAGCTATGGTTATACAGAGAAAAATCTTTTCTACAAGTCTAAGAATGTTGTCATTTTATTAACTATATTTTCATTCTTATCTCTACAATTCCATCCTTAATGTAGGATTATCTAAAAGATTCAAAAATAAAAAAAACTCCCAGAAACCTATTTCTCAATTTTCCCTCATTCCAAGAGTATAACAAATTCTTCACTTTTTAATTCCTTTGCCCTTAACCACACTGTTAACCTGAAAGGTTCATAAATAATACCCTTAGAAACTACCTAGGTTTTAGAATTACAAAGACAATAATGGCTAAATGATTACTAAGAAGAAATTTTATTGCTTAGCTGAAAACGAATTACTCTATAGTGTAAAACCTTTTGTTTTTATGCTGTAATAATCTGCACATTTTCTTTAATAAAATGTTTCTTTATTGTCAAAAACATCTCATACAATAGTCATTCCCTCATCATCTTACTTCGTAACACTCTCCTTCAACAAAAGATATCTTAATTGCATCCAGCTTTCCATCGCAAATTTACAGTACTAATCCTTGCCAGCCATTTTGTTTTCAGCTTGTAACACTTGCAGCCAGCTGCCTTCAGCCTGAATCTATTAGCATATTGGATAATTTAGAAAATAAGCACAGAAATGGAACCTACCAAATACAATTGATTTTATCAGATTATATCTATACATTAGATATCTCTCTTTAAATATGCTTTATTTTATGATACTTCTCTATTTCCTTTCAATGTTATTCATTTTCTCAATTTAAATGCTCATTCCTGCTCACAGTAATTTTCCCTTCCCCAGATCCTACAAATGAAGTTGACCTGCTACTGTTCAAATGTAAGAATTTTCAAATTTTAATAGAATATACTATAGGCCTATTTTAAATATTTTCAGTAAAAGCATAGAAGGGCTGCATATTTGGTACTGTAATTTACAACTATATTCCAGCAGACCATCTAGCCAATAATAAATACATAAAAGCTAACATACATTATTCTCACATCTCAAGGGTATTTCTAATAGCCAGTAGAAAGCAAACAATTCTCCACCTGTTTTGACTTGCAACATCCTGCTGTTTGAATGTCAATAACAATGTGCCCTCACCAAGCACAGCTGAAGTCTTACATGAAAAATTATCTAATGCAATTTTAATATGATGGGGAAGGGGGAGGCCAAAGAGTTACTATTAGTGTCCTGTTCTTCAGAACTTCTTTCCATCACATACTTCTCCTTCCCCCATCAAGTCCCACTCATCCATATTTAATAAATGCTTTTAAATTATGTTATTCATTAACCCATTCTATCACTTACCCTAAAACTCTTTTTAGAGAGGCTCTTCTAGTTCATTACATAATACTATTTAGAAAGTTCGTTAACTTAATAGAACACTCCCTTTAAGTATAACAACAATCAGCAAAGTCAAAAAGAAAAAAAAAAAAGGCTGAAGGGGGGGGGGGAAGCCTGCAAGGAAATAAAATATTCAATGATAGGAATTACTGAAGTGCTTCAGCAACTTCATTTTCTCTTCCAAAGCCCTCCCCATCTCCAAGGTATTTTTGTTTTTACCATGATGCTAACTGTCCACCTAGGCTACTGTGAAAGCCTCTAGTTAGAATGGATTTCAAGGCTGCTGTATCTTGCAAAGAACCAATCAGAGTTCTTTGTTTCATCTGCAACATTCCATCAGGGTTATATAACATTTGAGATACATGAAACATTCTAATAATACAGTATATTTCAATCTATAGTTAGCTATTTATTGCCACTAAATTTGGCACATAAAAATCCCATATTATTCTACGTTATTCAATAAAATCAGAGAAATACAGATGAGAGGGTTTTTTTCTTTCTGTGGAGAAGACAGAATTTGTTTTACCTAAAAAAATTTTTTTTGAAAATACACAATATGAGCACTGTGCAGACTACTAAGATTAATGCTGATTCCTTATTATTTTTGTCTACAGTAAAGTGGGTAAGGTAATCCAACACGGTGGCAGACAGCATACAGTTGTTAATTCTTAACACATACAAAATATCTTTAGTATGGAATAAAACATTATAAACAGATTTTTAAAACTCAGGCTGAATCCTTTCCAATTTTTTTAAAAGCATAGAAAAATTAAGTATTTAAATGTTTGGACAATATTTTCTTAAATAAGAAAATCTGAACTCTGAATATCATATCCCAATTTATACCCATAATGCTAACCAAAATAATATGCCAGCAGCATTGTTACCTATATGATGAGACTACTTGCATTATACTTGTATTGGAACCATACAAATATACTCTCTCTCTCTGCCAGAGATAATGCTGCATAACTTAAATACTCCTCTTCTGCACTATTAATACAGCAACTCAGATATTCAAAAACATTAAGCTGAGACCTGTGAATCTAGTATTTTCTTTCTTTTTACAACCCAAAGGCATCCCACAGATGATGGTTACAAATCAGCACAGGATTAAAATAGTGCCCCAACGCATAAAAAAGCTGAATCTGTTGGGTGTGGCTTAAGTAAACATATCTTGTCTCAACTGGACAGCTCCCCACTAACATACAGCCATTGAAACCCAAAATATATGAGTACATATGCAAAGTGCTTCCAGCAGGGGGTGGGAAAATAAACCTCCATGTTTTTTCTATGTTTGATGTTCAATGTTTCTATACTGTACTTCTAAAATGATAGTGCCTTCAGTCAATGCTGAACACTGTTCAGGAAATCAAGGACAGAGAAATTGTACTTGCCCTACTTCCTCTCCTTTATTTTATACTCACTGTCTACAACATGGCCGTTCTTACAAACATTTTGCTTTCATAAAAGAGATAATCATTTAAATCATGACTGTGCAATGCGAACTCACACTGCATTACAGCCATCAATAAAATATGAAGTGCCAACTCCAGTGTTCATTCTACTGATTTTCCATATCTCACTACAGAATGCTCTACTAATGCTTTCTGCTATTATAAAATGAACAATATAAGGAAAGAGACATTGACAGGAGCTGCAACAAATATGCAACAGAGAAAATATAAAACCTGTAAGGGCTTACTTTTTAAAAAAAATCTAGTGTTAATAGAAAAAAACCTTCATGAACACATCCATATCTATAAACATATTACACACATTTAGTACAAATATAAATCTGTTTATAAACTACCATGCATGCATTTGCTAATGTTACACATGCAATATACCTGAACCTTGATACAGAAGGCATGCAGATTTTAGAACTATAACAGTTTCATTTTTAAATGGCCATAATCAAATATTAAAACAACTAAAGACACCTGACATACTGAACTATGTCCAAGCCTTTAATCTTGTTAACAATTTTCTCTCCTCTTCAGTGTAGCAAACCCACCTCTGGGTCATATTGATGGTTATTTTTTTCCCAAGCCCTGTATGTGCTGCACCATTTTGTTTGTCTTCTGGACAGTGGAGAAATCGGCAGAACAGCAGTGAAGGAGTGTACTGGAGTCAGCAGAGTCAGTGCCAGCCTCCTACTGCAGTCTGTATATTGAACGCACTCAAACCCACAGGTGCCTACGTAAAATCCTCCAGCTGCAGCCTGCAACTTAATGTTTCCTTCAGCAGTAAATCTGTATGCCACTCTCACTTTGCCTTAACCCAACAAATGGACAGAACGCATAACAGTGTGCCACCTTTTAAAAATGATTTTACAAAAAATACTTACATAGACACTGTCTCTATTAAGTAGCCAAAAATGAATGACTTTTTTTATCATGAAGATTCAGAAGTACAATCACCAAGAGAACTGCATTCCTAACATTTCTAAAATTGTAAAACTATTTAATTTTTTAAAGAAAATATAACACTAAAAAGTAACACATGATATGTCCTACATTTTCTTACATAAATACCTTATAAAAGTAACTTTTTACATACATAAGTATATTGTATAAATGCATAAATAGGCTTGCCTCTACCTATACCTTTCATCAACAAATAATACATTATAAAAAAATATAAAAACTATCTATTAAAAGGCAAAGTGAATCTAAATAAACCAATGCTAAACCAATAAATGACAGATGAAACCAGAAACAGAGGCTCACAATGCTTTTGCATAAACTTGAATTACCCTACAAGAATATAAAAATTAAAAACTGGGAGAAACCTTAAAAAAGAGAAATATATCTAACCCTTTGATTTTACAGATGAACAAATTAAGGACCAGAGAGATTAAGGCTAAAGTACCTTTCCCAAGGTCATATTGCTATTGGGTAGCAGCAACTGGTTTTTTAAATACACCTTTTAATAAATACCTGATAACTAATGAAACTCACCAAAGATTAAACAGTAACCTGAACATTCCTATAATTATTAAATAAAGTTTTTGGTTAAAAAACTTTTATAAACAGTAAATCTCCAGACCTAAATGTTTTCACAGGTGAATTCTACCAAACGTTTAAAGAAATAATATCAATTCTACACAATTTCTTCCAGAAATCAGAAGAGGAAGAAACACTCCCAATTCATTTTATGAAGACAGAATTACTCAGATATCAAACCAGATAAAGACATTACCAAAAAAGAAAGAAAACTACAGACCAATATCCTTTTATGAACATAGCAACAAAAATTCTCAATATTAACAAAAAATAAAAAATCCAGTAATGTATTTGTTCTTAGTCCCTCAGTTATAGACACAAGAGCTTCTAAGACCCTTAGACTCTTACAGCCTTAAAACCAGAAGTGATAAGAGTGACTTTTTATACGCTATTATAATAAGATGACTGGTGGCTGAAAGCCCCAGGGTAGCTTCAGGATGGGACTGATTGTCAGAGAAATCAACCATGTGATTAGAAGGAACTTTCAGCTCCACCTCCCCAATCCCCAGGAAGGGGAAAAGGACTGCAGATTGAGTTCAATCACCAATAGTCAATGATTAAATCAATCATGCCTATACAATGGAACCTCCACAAAAACCCTAAACGACAGGGTTCAGAGAGCTGCCAGGTTGGTGAGCCACATGCCAGAAGGGTGGTACACTCCAGTTCCACAAGGACAGAGCTCCTGTGCTCAGACCTTGTCCTATGTACCTCTTCATCTGTCTTCTTTGTAATATCCTTTATGATAAACCAGTAAGTATGTCTTCTGAGTTCCATGAGCCCTTCTGACAAACCACTGAACTCAAGGAGGGGGCCACGGACGCCCCCAAATTATAGCTAGAGGTCAGAAGTATAGGAGGCCTGGACTTGTGACTGCTGTCTAAAGTCAACAGTAGTCTGTGAGACCAGCCCTTAACCTCTGCAGTCTGACAAATTGTAGGTAGGTAGTGTCAAAACTGAATTGTAGGAGACACAAAGAGTTGGTGTCCAAAGACCTGGAGAATTGTTTATGGGAAAGAAAAACCCACACATTTGGTGTCAGAAATGTGAGTATAGAAAAAGGTTTTCCTTTAGTAATTTGATCTATCACATGTTGTATCCCCAGTAGCTCTAACTGTATCTAGCACATAGCAAGCACTCAACAAAATAGTGAATAAAAAATAAGACTATGGTTCCTCCTTCATTTGACCTACAACCAATCAATCATCAAGTTTAGTTTATTCTTTCTTGATATCTCTCCATTCCCACTGCCACCCTCTTAGTTCAGACTCTCATTGTCTTTCACCTGGATGCTGCTGCAATAGCCCCCAAAGATGACATGTGTCACTTTGCCTACTCAGCATCACACACACTCCTTTCTGGGAACTGCCCTCACTCCCTCCACTGATTTACTCCCTTCCTTTACTAGACGTAGTTGATTTCCAGTGGGATAGGCACCTAACCTGAGCTGAGATGATCACAAATCTCACCCACATCCTAATTCAAAGTATAACTGACTTGTCCAAGGGTAGATACCAGACTTAAGTTAGGCCAGAGTCAACCTACCTTACAGATTTGAAAACAAAAGAATTGATTCAGTATCCTCCTCTGGGTGCCTGGACTGCAAGATATAAAACTCAAATGTTGGTAGCTATGTACTGCTATTTGAACTAAATAGCATAAGAAACTAACGTGCAGGGTCAGAAAAGAAAACAGACGTATAAAAAGATTTAGATACAAGAAATAGGAGCCAACCCGAGTACCAAACTACCTGTATACAGTTAACTAAATGTCAAGCTTTCTCACAGCCTCATGTCTTTTTACTTGCTGTACCCTTTGTCTCAAACTTCCTTTTCTCCATTTCTCAAACTGGCTAACTACTATATCGGTTCGATGATAGTCACTACCTCCTGCAAGAATTCTTCCATTTCCCTCCAGTATGAGATCGAGTCCTTCTTTAGCACTCCAATACTACTACCTTCTGTAGAACTTTCTCATAATACTTCTCACATATTTTAATAGTACTGGTTTACTTACGCCATGCTGTATAATCTGGTAAAGGCTATGTCTTTCATTTCTAAGTAAACTACACCCCTGAGTACTTTAACTGGCCCATAGTAAGTGCTCACCATATAATCAGGGATAGAAAGACGTATCTAAATAGTATGTAACAGCACCTTAGCCTTAGAGCATGTCAATTGGAAGGTTAACAGAAAGGAGATTTATTAGTCTGGTATCAGTTTTCAAGACAAAATAGAATGGCAAAGTGATACAATATTCTGAGTAAGTAAATGACTGCACTCACTGACTAGTATATGAATAATACCACAGCTAAGAGAATGAGATGTGATATAAATTTTGGAAGCAAAAAAGTACAGCAGGGCATTATTACTTTGAAAAATTTCGTTTTTTCTTCAATATTATCTTTCTTCTATTGAACATTCCCCAGCCAAGTCTTTTGTGGTTAGGATGGACAGTGACAGCAAAAAAGGAGACAAATCTGTTCCTAATATTTGAGTTTGAAAAGGCACAAAAAAGATTCATGCTATTAAAAAAAATATTCAGGAGAAAAATTTAGTAAGAGCAAATCTCCTATCCACTCCTATTCCAGAATAGAAAAGAATTCCCCTGGTCAAGAACAATCATAGAAATCTATCTTCTGGGATGATCAGGTGGTAGGTTTCCTAGGCAGGGCCTCTCATACTAAAATCCTATGGTTTGGGGCCAAGTCTTGCTTTGCAGGTCAGAAACCAAGTCTTCAACAAAGCGGTAAGCCTCAGAGAGATTAATTTACATCCCAACAACTCTACATTCCTACAAACTTCATATCAAAATATTAGCATTATTAACAAACTTAAGGAGGTCCTGTTTTTCCTACATTTGGGCTTGCCCTTCTAACTCTTCATATGGAAAAGATTGTTAATTTTAAAAATAAACAAAACCCATAACTAGGTTAGAAAAACAAAGTGACAGACTCCACTGGTTACCTAGCCAATCTCTTCTTTCATACTAGCAGAACCTGGATTTTATTTTACGTATTTGTTTCAAAGGGAGGCTGGTTCTCTCTCTTACCTCACGGGGTGAATCCTGATTAGCAAATGAATCTTTTTTTTTCTTCTTTTTGTTTATCTTTTTTTTTTCTTTCCGAGACAGACTCTTACTCTGTTGCCCAGGCTAGAGTGCCATGGCATCAGCCTAGCTCACAGCAACCTCAAACACCTGAGCTCAAGCGATCCTTCTGCCTCAGCCTCCCAAGTAGCTGGGACTACAGGCATGTGCCACCACGCCCAGCTAATTTTTTCTATATATATTTTTAGTTGGCCAGATAATTTCTTTCTATTTTTAGTAGAGACAGGGTCTCGCTCTTGCTCAGGCTGGTCTCGAACTCCTGAGCTCAAACGATCCACTCGCCTCGGCCTCCCAGAGTGCTAGGATTACAGGTGTGAGCCACCGCACCCAGCAGCAAATGAATCTTAATAACAACATTTGCAATTCATTAACTGGTGAAAGAAAGGTCATGTGATACACATTTGCCAATGGGATGTGAAGTAAATGGGTGAGGGGAAGAAGTGGCTTTCAGGGACGTTTTCGTTCATCTTAAAAGGAGACCCAAGAAAGGGTAGTTGTTCTACTAGTCTTTAAACAATGTCGTGTGCGTATATAAAAGCTTAAGGTACTGCAGTCCTCTTGCAGTTATGTAAGGACAAACCTGTGAACAATAACCAATATGCAGAGTAGAAAGAAAATGGCAGAGCAGAAAGAGGGAAAGAAACTGAGTCCTTGATGATGCTATTGAGCTTTAGAATTAAGTTATCTGCAATCTTCCTACTTCCAGAATTCTTAGTTATATAAATAAATCCCCTTAATGTCTCAGTCACCTTAAGTTGGATCTTTGGTAATTATAACCGTTCCAACTCCTATAATAGCAAATAAAACTGACCAGGGAAGAGATCATTAGGATCTAATCAAATTTAAACATCAAGTTCTTACTTCCTCTAAAAATTTCAAGTTTAATAAATCTGGGGTCAGGAGGACTGAGTTTCAAATTACATTTGAAAGCAAAATTTAATGCAAAAGGTAATAGTTTAGCTCTGGATAGTTATTCATTGAATATGTGATCATTGAGTTTCCAATATGGGCCTGGAACAATGTAATACACCAATCAGCCAGTCTCTCTAGCCAGAAATTTCAGACCAAATTATTTCCTCCCATTCTTTTCACTTCCCAGCCACCCTAGTAACCAAATCCTATCTATTCTACCTCAAAAATGTCTTCCTTATGTATCCTGTCTCTTTATTTCTACTATCACTTCTTTAGTCTTTTCATCATCTCTTAACCAGTTCCTCCTCTCGCAGACCATCTTATATACTGATGCCAGAGTTATCTTCCTTAAAATGTTATTCATTCATAAAACAAATTTTATTGAGTGCTTGCTATGTGCCAGGCAGGTGCTAAGGATATAGCAGTGTAAACTTGTATTCCACTAGGAAAAACAGATAACAAAACAGAAAAACAATATATAAGATAAATAATGATAATTGCTACAGAGACAAAAGCAGGGGAGTGGGGGACAAAATTAAAAGGGGACATAAAAAGGGGTCCAAATCTTAGATCTGGTGGCCAGGAAATACCTCACTGAGAAGGTGACTCTAAACAAAGACACCAATAAAGTAAGAGAGCTAACTATTAATAATATTCTAGGCATAAGGAACAGCAAGCATAAGAGTCCTAAAGCAGGAGAAGGTTAATGTGGCTGAAGGGAATGAACAAAAACAAAAGGTAGAGTTACAGGAAATGAAGTCAGAATCAGGAACAGACCTTATAGAACCATGGAAGGACACAGAATTCTAATCAACTTATGCTGATCTCTTATTTAAAGGCTACATTTGGCACCTTATTGATGAAATTCTTCATGATAGCCTTCACTACTTGACATTCCATTCTACCTACCAACTCTTTCTCCCCATCCACCCATCCCCAAATATTCCACCTCAAGCCAGTAAAAATGGAGAAGGCATCAACAACTGGAACAGAGGCATTATCAAACACCTTAAATACAAAAATCAGATAGATTTAAGTCTAGCATATTGCAAAGGACACATCAAGCGAACACTAATCATAATAAAACTGGTATGGTTATATTATCATCAGACCACATACATTAAGAAATATAACCAGAGATAAATGAGGGCATTTCATGGAGATATAATGGTCAACTTATTGAGAAAACATAACAATCCTAAACAAGTATGCAGCTAATCCAGTATAAGGTCAAGTAGAATCCTGTAAAGTAATAGAAAATGATAGTGCTGCTGTCAAAAGTGAACAACTGAAGGTGTCTAAGAAAATGGTGGTTCCAGGACAGAAAACAAATTCTGGATCAACTGTTTTTTTAAATGTCAAATTTGGAAACTGCCTGGATCTTTAACATGTAGCAATCAGACAATATATATTTAAGAATAATGGCTGAATCTTGGGAATAGCAGCAAGCTTTGTGGCATTTTAACTTGCTCCATGCCCATCCCTCTCTCTCCAGCTCTGCAGTAGCCCCAATAACCAACAATCTACTATCATGGTGAAAACCATCAGCCTGGTAGCCACAGGAAGGGGCAGAAGAGGGCTATAGCTCCGGAAAAGCTTTATTCCCAAAGAATTGTCATTATTTGACCTGTATGGTACTTCCCAGAAAGATTCCACTCACAAGGTTGTTTTTATTTGATCTCACTCAGAGCCCTCTCAGTGGGAAAAGTCCCTCGGCAAAGACTAGAAGGCTCTTAAAAAAAATCTCTGTCTAATAATGAGTTGACCACTGAGCAAACCAAGCAGAGACTTTAGTGGCCATGCACAATAAACAATACATACTCTGGAGAATTAGTTCACAGAAGTCACTAAAAAAATAACAACAACATAAATCCTCATGGATGAGGTGAATCTGATTTCTAAAGATGTCACTTACACAGTCTAAAATGTCCAGTATTCAACAAGAAATTATAAGACATACAAAGAAACAAGAAAGAATGGCCTATATACAGGGGGAAAGTAGGAACTATATACAAGGAATGAACAATGTCTCTGAGGAAGCTCTGATGCTGGATATACTAAGCAACTTTAAGTCAGCTATTTTAAATACATGTACAAAACTAAAGGATACGATATCAGTAGAACTAAAGGTAAATATGAGAATACTGCCTCAAATAAAAAATATCAACAAAGAAATTAAAATTTTTTAAAGAATCAAATTCTGGAGTTGAAAAATATAATAATTGAAATTAAAAATTCAGTAGAGAGTCTTGATAAAAAAAATCAGTGAACTTAAAGATAGATCAATTAGGATTATATAATCAGAGGAACAGGAAAAAAAAGAACGAAGAAAGATGAACAAAGTCTCAGATACCTGTGGGATACATCAGGCATAGCAACACATGCGTAATGAGAGTCCCAAAAGGAGAGAGAAAGGGGAAGAAAGAATATTTGAAAAAATAATGCTGAACCATCTAATCCCAAGCTGTAAAGTAAACACTACAGTTTAAGATGGGGTTAGAGTTCCTGTTGTCATATTCCTCCCATTCTTCCCTATACCTAAATCACTTAAGAAAGTAGGAAAGTTAAAGAGTACCTTAAACAAAAGGGCATGACAGTGAAAGAAAAACTGCTTCTTTCATTTTATCAACATATTTTTCTCCTCCTTTGGGGACCACAGAAACTTCCATTATTGTATATGGCTAAACATTATAAACAAAAGCTTCTATCTTTATTACAGACTCTTTTTGCTGAATTTTCTCTCACCTCAGACCAAATGTCCTGATTAATAAAGGCCTTCAATGGATGCCATGAACCCACTAGAAAAACAAAAACCTGAATAATGCCTGGTAAATTATTATTAGGAATTTTATTCTACTATAAGGCAAGTGAGGGGAAGAAATATGATTGACAGTGCCATTAAATAGAGCTACTCAGTCAACAAAGAATCATGGCATATATAAGAGTATATCTAGAAAAACTACATGAATACACAAGTTGGAGAATACGCCATTAATATTATTTATATATGGTTTGTGTGGCCCTGTCAAGTCTCATGTTGAAATTTGATCCCCAGTGTTAGAGATGGAGCCTGGAGGGAAGTGTTTGCACAGTGGAGTTGGATCCATCATGAATGGCTTGGTGCTATTCTCATAGGAATGAGTGAGTTCTCACTCTTGGTTCCCATGAGAACTGGTTATTGAAAAGAGCCTGGCACTTCCTCCATGCTCGTGCTTCCTCTCTTGTCATATGATCTGCACATGGGCTCCCTCTCACATTCCATCATGAGTAGAAGCTTCCAGAGGCCCTCAACACAAGCAGATGTTGGTGCCATGTTTCTTGTATAGGTTGCAGAATCATGAGCCAAGCAAGTACTCCTTTATAGCAACACAAATGGACTAAGAAACCCATCTTGTACAAAAGTGGTTGGCTAGGTTCACTAACTAGTTAAGTAACCTGCTCCTACTCACTAACCTCCCAGCAAGTGCATTTTAATACATGCCAGGCACTTTATGTACATTATATCTCACTGAAGTAATCTTAGGAGGTTAGTGTTATGCCATTACCAAAAATATCTTATAGCATGTTTCATTCATAAATAGTTGAAAGTTCCACTGTATACTATTCTGATGATAAATCTAGTTTTTTCTTGATAATTTAGGGAAATGTTCAAGTATTTACAGTGCCACTTATTGCTGTGATCCTATAGATGTAAAAAGTTAAGCAATCAATGATGTATGATGTGAGTTCCTTTTAAAAAAAAAAAAAACCTTGAGGCTGGGCATGGTGGCTCACACCTGCAATCCTAGGACTCTGGGAGGCCAAGGCGGGTGGATTGCTCAAGGTCAGGAGTTCAAGACCAGCCTGAGCAAGAGCGAGACCCCGTCTCTACTAAAAATAGAAAGAAACTATCTGGCCAACTAAAATATATATATAGAAAAAATTAGCCGGGCATGGTGGCGTATGCCTGTAGTCCCAGCTACTGGGGAGGCTGAGGCAGTAGGATCGCTTAAGCCCAGGAGTCTGTGAGCTAGGCTGACGCCATGGCACTCACTCTAGCCCGGGCAACACAGCAGACTCTGTTTCAAAAAAAAAAAAAAAAAAACCTTGTATTTCAATGTGTTATTCAAAAATCTAGACTGTTAAACATAAAAGAACTGGTAAGAGACTCCTTGTCTGACTTTTGCAGATACATTAATTAGAGTTTCTCAGACTTGACCTAATGATGTCTCCTGCTAAACCAAATTAATGATTAGGGAGACATAATAACTAAATGCAATGTAGTACTCTGGGTTGAATTCTGCAACAGAATGAGGACATTAATGGAAAAACTGTGAATTCCAAATAAAAGTCTCTGGAGTTTCATTAATAGAAATGTACCAATGCTGGTCTCTCAGTTTTGACTAATGCACCATGATCATATAAGATGTTAACAATGGGGTAAATTAAGCTAGAAGTATACAGGAATTCTCTGTGTACTATCTTGTAATTTTTCTCTAAGTCTAAAATTTGCCTAAAAGCTTAAATTTAAAAAATAAGCATAAGAGGAAATAAAATGAGTAAAAAACAAAAGAAACAGACAATAGAAACACAGAATTATCAAATGTAGACTTTATCAAATGCAGACAGATATATATAAATATAGACTTACTATGTTCAAAGAGATAAGAAACAAGATTGAAAATTTTGGGAAAGAACCGGAAACAACTAAAAGAACCAAATGGCATCTAACTGCAGATTGTTTTTAAGCTGAAAGGGGAAAATTAATATCCATATAGCAGCAAAACCAGACAGCACCTTGATTTGGCCATCAAAATGAAAGTAACTAACGAATGACAGAAGAACACTGTGGGCCCTCAAGAAGAAAACAATATACATTTACGTAACATTCAGACTGGAAATTTAATTATGGAAAACATTAAACAAACCCAAAATTAGGAACATTTTATTTTTTAAGAAAAGAGAGATAATTTTATTCCTCAAAAATACCTAGAAAGGCTGAAAAACTGTTTCAAATTAAATGAGATTAAAAAGACACAACAATTAATGTAGTACCTTATCCTGGACTAGATCCTGGAAAGGAAGGAGGACAATTCTATAAAGGACATTATTGGATTAACTAACAAAATTGGAAAACAGATGCTAGATTGGATAACAATATCAGTGTTACATTGCCTAAAGTTGATAACTATACTGTGTGGTTATGGAAAAGAATTTGCTTATCGTTAAAAAATATACATAGAAGAATTTAAGAGTAAAGGGGCATGATATATTTAACTTACTCTTAAATGATTTTTTAGAAAGTGAGAGGTAGTTAGTGAGGGAGGGAGACAACAAGTATGTATGTACAGAAAGGGGATGATAAAGCAAATGCAGTAAAACTCAGTAGCTGTGTAAGGTTATATGGAGTTCTCTGTACTGCTGTTGCAACCTTTCAGTAAGTCTAACATTATTTCCAAATTAAAAAAAAATAAAGCAAATGGAAGTTCTAGAACTAGAAAAAAACATACAAAAACTAAAATTAAGACCTAAATATAGTTAAGAGCAAATTAGTAATAGTAATGCCTTGTGAAGTTTAAAATATAGGTGAAAAGAATCTAAAGCTCTTCCGTTGTCCAAGAAGAGGTAAAAATATAATTAAGATTAAACTTTGATAAGCTAAGGATTGATGTTTTAATCTTTTGGGTAACCACTTAAAAATTTACAAAAGAACATATAATTTCTAAGTTATTGCGGGAAATAAAGAATAATAAAAAATGCTTTGATCAATGCAAAATAGAGAGAAAGAAGCATAGAACTGGTAGGACAAATAGAAACCAGACAGCAATGCGTTATATTTAAACGTAAATATATCAATGACTGAATTAACACAGACCAAAGTCTTCCTTCACAGAAAAAAATTTGTTTGAATGAATAAAAATAAAACCTAACTATATGCTATTCACAGCATAAGCATATAAAAATGTTGAAAGTAAAAGAATGAAACAAATCATACTTTTCCAACAGAAATTAAAAGAAAGCTGGAGTAGCTATAGTAATGTGAGACAAAGTCAACTTTCAAACAAAAGGTATTATTAGAAATACAGAGGGACATTTCATAATGGTAAAAGTCAATTCACCAGGAAGATATAACAATTCTAAATCTGAATGTACCTAAATAAGACAGCTTCCAAATACATAAAGTAAAAACTGTTGGGAACCACCAGGAGAAATAGATAAATCCACAATCATAGTGTATTATTTTGTTACACCTTTCTCAGCAAATAATTTTTAAAAAATAAAGATATGAAATATTTGAGGACCATCATTAACAAAATTGACATACACTGCATCCAGTAACTACAGGATTCACATTATTTTCAGGCACATCTAGAAAATTCACTAAAACTGACTAATGATGAATTGTAAAAGCAGATCTCAATAAATATCAAAAGAATACAAAATAGATTCTCTGATAACCGTACAATTAAGCTAGAATTCACTAATAATAAGTGAGACACAGTAAGTAAGAAATATATATTTTGTTTCTGCCCCATTTCCTAGCACAAACCTCTAAAGCCTTTAGAATTTCTGAAGTGATAAGTGGTTTTTTTGTATGCTAATGAGATGATTGCTAGCTGGAGGCTCCAGTATATAGCCTTGGAATGGGGGCTGGTTGCCAATCCAACCCTGTGAGTACAGCCGAACTTTCAGCCTCACCCTCTGACCTCTGCTGAGGAAAGAGGGGTTGAAGTTTGCAGGGCAAATGACTTAATCAATCATATCTACATAATAATGCCTCCATGAAACCCCAAAAGGATGGGGTTCAGAGAGCTTCTGGATTGGTGAACACGCCCAGATGTTGGGAAGGTGGCACACCCAAAAGGGGCTGGAAACTCAGTTCCCCTTACCCCATACCTTGTTTTCCCCATCTCTTCCATCAGACTGTTTCTGAGCTGTATTCTTTTATAATACACCAGTAATCTTGTAAGTTAAGTGTTTCCCTGAGTTCTGTAAGCCATCCTAGGAAATGATCAAACCTGAGGAGGGGGTCCAGGGAACCTGATTTGTAGCCGAGTCCAACAGAATTTGTGGGTAACCTGAAGACCCATCACTTGTAATTGGCACTGAAGTGGAGGGCAGTCTTTAGTCTTTTCTGAGTCCACAACCTGTCAAGTCTGTGCTAACTCCCAGTAAACAGGGTCAGAATTGAATTGAATTGTAAGATATCCAGTCAGTGTCTGCCAGAGAACTGAACTGAATTATTGTAAGAAAAAAGCCCCCATATTTGGTGGCTAGAAGTGTTAGTGAGAGTAGTAGAAGAAAAAACAATTTTCCTTTAACTGATGTAGAGGAGTTTTTTTCCGTTGCAATAAGATAACCAGGAAATCATCAACTGTTTGGAAATTAATAAGTACACTTTTAAATACCTATGGATCAAGAAGAAATCATAATGAGAATTATAAAAATATTTTGAAATGAATGATAATGAATATACTACTGTAACAGAGGTAAAGGCCTGAAACAGGGCAAATGTATTACAAGTTGTCTTTTTAAATCTCCCCCCACTCTTTTTGGGAATTAAAACCTGCATTCCTGCTGGAGGCCAGTAATCAGAGGGGCAGAGGCGTGTTCTTTGTTTACTAGTATCTTAAACCACAGGAGATGGTTCAACAGGAATTGTCCAGGGCAAAGGTCATGAGATCACTTCACTGGAGATAAGGCCAACCAGGACCACCAACCCTAGTTAAACAGCAATAGCCTGAAGCTGAAAACTCCCTTTAAAAACCCTTTATTTCTGCTTAAAGGTGGGGACCATGGTTCTTTAAGACAAGATTCTACCATCCTCCTCATTTGGTGGCAAATTAATAAACTTCGCTTTCCTTTTCCTCAAACCACTTGTCCTCATTCTTCATTCAGCCTCGGGGACAAGTACCAAACTTTTGGTAACACTACCAATGTAAATTTATAAATTGCAGAAAACTTAGTAAATTGAAGAGATTCTGAAGAATACAATGAAAGTCTACCACCTGTTAACTAAAAAAACATTCTAGTACATTTCTCTCCGATATTTTCTACCAAATAAAGTACATATAGTTTTGTTTTATTTACTTTAAAAGCCTAAGACTCACAACTTTGTTTTTTAATTAAAAAAACACACACACTTTAGAAACTTTATTTCAATGGCTATCAAAATATTCAACTTATATTTCACTTTCTGTATAAATCTTTGGGTATCATTCCTATTTTTACAGTTTTCCTCCCCAAAGAGTACCTAGGACCTCAATAATTTCACAGTAATTCAAAAAATAAGTTTAGATGTGGAAGGTTTTTAATAAGTATATGCACAGGCACACTACTCTCCCATATATTAGAAATAAATATTTTTCCTTCACAAACTTTCCCTTTACCTGAATGTTCCTGCTAAATATTCAAGTGCTCCTATCTCTTAAAAAAAGAGTATGACAGCTTATAAAAATATAAATTTTCTTTTTGTCTAAGTTAAACCATTTAATAAATATATGAAGTGTTACAGCATTAATTCAAATCCCATTTCTATTTCTCAAACATTACACACAATAAATGTAGCATAGTCACTTACCACTTGATCTGTTTTTACGACTTGATTTCCCACCAGTAAGAAGCATCTTGAGACTATTCCGAAACATGGTTATGCTATTCTAGCACACAACTCTAAAAGAAAATACAGGAAAGTATGTTTAAGAAAACTTGACTTTCTATCCAAAATACTACTAAGAAATTAAAATCCACCATAAAGAATTAACTGTTTAAATATGTAGTACAAAATTATACCTATATGATAAAAAAGACCATTAAACATTCAAATAGTTCCTTAAAAGTATACTACTTTGACTATGCTAAGAAATAAAGGTAGATATTACTGAGGATACACATAAATAGAAAACATAATTAGGTAGCTATAAATACAGTCTACCTCTCACTTGACTCTCCATTACTTAGATAATTTTCCCATATTCCTCACACATACACAAAGATTCTAGAAACTTATAGCACCTGCAGATTTTCCACTGGTCAAGCCATCTCACAAGACTACTGATAAACATGAAGCAGTGCCTATCCTCTCTATGTCCCACTCCTATCAAACAAAAACTCTTCTGGCCGTGCTTTGGATTAGATCCTCTCCCACCTTCTCAAGGACTTTTATCAAAAAGTCATCTTTGTTTTCTCTCTTCAAAACTTTAATTTTTCTCTCTACTGAATCATTTCAATCATAACATGAACGTATTTCAGTATGTTCTACCCAGTAACAAAGCCCTCTTCCTTACGTCCCCCATAGTTCAATTATTGCTCCTATATCCTTGCTCTTCTTCAAAGCAAAATTGCCCCAAAATGCTGTTAGTACTTGGTGTATGCATCACATTGAAGAGGGTGAATATGAAGCAGAATACAGGTCAACAGAAAATATCCAAACCAAGAAACAGAGAGATAAAAGTTGAAAAATACAGAAAAGCATATTAGATGCATATGGAACCCACTGAAAAGTTCTAACATACATATTATTGGTATGTCAAAGGAAAAGAATGTGAATATTAGGAAGAAGCAATATTTGAAGTCATACAGCCAAAAGTTTTCTAACATTAACGAAAGACATGAAGCCACATCTTAAAGCCTGTTGAGCGTGAGCAGAATAAATACAAAGCTAAACACTAAGCAAATCATAGCCAAAAGGCTAAAAATCAAAGACAATATTTAGAACAGCTAGACAACAAAATAAACACATTTAAAGTAGCAACAATAAACAGACGGACAGATAATCTTTTTTAAATGGAAATGGTAAATGGCAAAAGACAATGGAGTGATACTTTAAATTTCTGAAAGAAAACAGGTGTCAATCAAGCTATCTATTTTCAGTTAAAAATATCCTTGAAAAATGAAAATGAAATAAGTAATTTCAGAAAAGAAAAAACTAAGAATTCATCACTAAAAGAAATACTAAAAGATTTCTTCCAACAGAAAGAAAATGATACTCAAATAAAAAGCATAGAAACACAAAAAGGAAGAGCCATAGGAAGTCTAAATATGTTGGTAAGCACGAATGAACAATGAGTATAAAAATAACAACATTCATAGCTTGTTAATTTTAAAATATATGTAGATTTATAATGCAACAACAATTAAAAAAGGCAGGAGTAGAGTAAATGGAATTAAAGTCTCTAAGATATCTGTATTATCTAGCAATAACAGAAGTAATAATTTATATTAGACTTCAATAACTCAAAAACTCATGTAGTGATCTCTAGGATATCCATTAAGAGCTAACTCAAGTTCAGGACCAGCCCAAGCAAGAGCAAGACCCCATCTCTACTAAAAATAGAAAAA
The DNA here is from genome assembly GCF_020740605.2 of Lemur catta. Lineage (NCBI taxonomy): Eukaryota > Metazoa > Chordata > Mammalia > Primates > Lemuridae > Lemur > Lemur catta. The sequence goes on along the minus strand of NC_059142.1, from coordinate 43,563,049 downwards.
TTAGCCAGGCATGGTGGCCTGCGCCTATACTCCCAGCTACTTGAGAGGCTGAGGCAGGAGGATCACTTGAGCCCAGGAGTTTGATGTTATACTGAGCTATGATGATGCCACTGCACTGTAGCCAGGGCAACAGAATGAGACCCTGACTCAAAAAAGAAAAAAAAAAGCTAATTGAGGAGATAAAAAGAATAATTAAAAATATTTGACTAAACCAAAGAAAGGTAAGGCATGAGAGAAAATGTAGCATAAACATGCGGATAAAATGTAAAACATGTACTAAGATGGTAGATTTAAACTTAATATATATCCATTATTATGTTAAATACTCTAGAAAAAGTCTATATATAATATAGACACAGAAAGACTGAATCTAAAATGATGCGAAAAGATACCATTCAAAGACTAACTAAAAGGAAGTTGGCATAACTATGCCAATATTAGGCAAAGTAAACTTAAGCAATAAGCATTACTAAAAAATAAAGGCATTTCTTAGTAATTAAAAAGTCATACCAACAAGAAGATATAATTCCAAATCTGAATGGACCCAATAACAATGCTTCAAAATATATAAAGCAAAGGTATACAAAACTAAAAGGTGACAAATCCACAATCATATGGAAGACTAATACATCTTTGTCAACAGCTACCAGATCAAGCAGACAAAATATTACTAAAATATAGAATATCTAAACTACACAATAACTACAGACATTTTTTGACATCACATTGATATATATGCATATATACTTATTTTATGCTCTTTCAAATAAAAACTACACACAAAACACCAAAATGGACCACATACTGGGTCATACAGTACAAACAAATTTGAAAGGACTAACGTCTTTCAGGGTATATTCTCTGAATACAATGCAATTAAGCTAGAAGTAAATAATTTTTTATTAAAAACTTATTTAATTGGTTTACAAGAGGGCTACAGACTACGTTGAAACTAATCTTTGTACAAAAGGTATAAAAAAAGTACCCCAAAAAACCCAAGGACAAAAGGCAGGAGGAGAGACAAGGAAGATAAAAAGGAGCAGAAAGAAACTTAAAGACAAGAGATTAGCACCACACATACACAAGAGCAGGGAGAGGGGTAAAGAGAAAGATGAGACAGCATTTAAAAGTATTTACCCACACAGACCTGGTGATAACTGGATTGGAACCAACAACAAACACAGCATAATATACATATTTTTTTAAGAGACAGGGTCTCGCTATGTCACCTAGGCTGGAGTGCAATGGCACAGTCATAGCTCACTGCCTCCTAGAACTCCTGGGCTCAATTGATCCTACTGTCTCAGCCTTCTGAGTAACTAGAACTACAGGCACATGCCACTACACCCAGATAATTTTTCTTATTTTATTTTATTTTTTTAGAGACAGGGTCTCACTGTGTTGCCCAAGCTGGTCTTGAACCCTTGGCCTTAAGTGATCCTGGAAAAAATTATTCACGAAACATATATATAACATAAGACTTCATATCCAAGATATAGTAGCCTCCCCGCCTTATCTACAGTTTTGCTTTCTGTGGTTTCAGAAATCATGGAGAAAATTCTAGCAATTTTACAGTGAAAATAAGCACATGCTTATACTTAATGTATGATTCCACCCCTACATATTTCTCAAGAGAAATTAAAACATATGTGCATAATAAAAAGACCAATACAACAATTTTCACAACAGCCTTATTTATAATAGCCAATAACTAGCTCAGGGGTCTATCAACAGGAGACTGGATAAACAAACTATGGGATATTCATACAATGGAATACCACTCAGCAATAAAAAGGTATGAACTACTTATATATTCAACATAGATAAATCTCAAAATATAATATCCTAAAGAACCTTAAATAGACGTGTATACACTGAATTAATCCATTTATAACAAGTTCAATAATAAAGTAATCTATGGCAGAAAAAAATCAGAATATGGTTGTCTCTTGGGAGTAGATATAGAGATTAACTGAGAAATGGCATGAGGAAATAGCCCAGGATGATAGTAATATTCTGTGTCTTGATGGAATTTGGGATACAAAGGTGCATGCATTTGTCAAAACTCAGCAAATATTCACATAAGATTTTCTCATCATGTTGTATATAAATTTTACCTCAAAATAATAAGATATTATGCTCTGCGATATTCATGTTTAAATATTTATGGGAAAGCATACAGATGTCTGCAATTTACTTTGAAATGCACCAAAAAATAAGGTGGATTGATGAGTTGATGGACAGAGCTATGGAAGGCAGATATGTGATAAGGTAATTATAGCAAAATAAAATGTTAACAGTAAACTCTAAGTAGCAGATATACATGTGTTAACTAAAATTATTTAAAATTTAAATAATTGAGGTGCTAATAGCTCAGAGTCACTCCCCCATTCTCCAGAGAATTACCCTTGGCTGACTGGAACCATCTTGCCCAGAAAGTCTCATGTCTCCCTACCTCAACCCTGCAGAGATTCTCAGCCAATGACTGATTAATAACGGGATACAAAAGACCAGATTCTTAACTCAAGGGGAAGATAACTTTGTGGCATGATTTATGCTCCAAAATCCTCACCCATATCTTCTTATGTTTCATTTTTCTCCAAATACTTACCTCTAAGTGATATATTATATACCTGTTTGTTTTACTGTCAGTTCACCCACTAGAATATAAGCTCCAGGAGGAAATGGAAGTTGCTTGTTTAATTCATTGCTACAATCCTAGAACTGGAAAATAATATCTGATACGCTGGAGGTGCTAAATAAATATTTCTTAAATTTATCAACTGTATTTCTTTTATTTGTATACCACTGTCCACATCAAATCCCTTGTAGAGAAACCTGGTCTTTATCCTCATCGCCTAGTTTTCAACACTTCTTGAGTGAGTAAATGAATGAGTCGATAATTGAGCAAAGACTTAATTCATCAGATTATTAACCTAGTAAAGAAGTAAAGGGGTACAATAAAAGTAAGTTTCAATGGATGAGAAAAGGTTTTGTTTTTTTTTTTCCGTGAGTCATTTGAGAATGAGAGAAAAGGTCTTGAATCAACTACAATAATAGGAAATGCCTAGTGTGAATGTACACTAGGGGTAGTGAGAGAAGGGCACGAAAATTATAGGCATAGTTAAAAATTTTATCTGAGGGAAAACCAAGAAAATTCTAGGCATGATTTGAACTACTGCCTAACTCAGACCCTCATATTATTTATGCACAGTTCATCAAAGTTTCAAAAGGGAAAAATGTATGAGCATAGATTATTATTATTAGAATAGCTATTGATTATTTAAAATTTACTAAGACTAGGAGTCAAAAAGAATAAAAATCTCACATGTAAACCCAAGATAATATCCTACAGGTAATTTAAGTAAAAAACTTTGAGGAGTGGAATAAATTAATTTATAATGATCACTTTTTGAAGAGTATAGAGATTTTTTCTTTGCTAGTCCTACATTTTATAAATTATTAAATGTATAAAGAATGAAATAAAACATACTTATTTAATGCTACTCATCTCATAGTTACATTTTGATAAAATGACTTTCTTATTCAAGTTAACATGTTGATAGAAAATTACTTATAATAATATGTTAATATAGACACTCCACAAAGTGAAGCTAAGTGGGAAAAGGTAGTTTGATCTAACTGGCAATAATACATGTCTAAATTTCATCCTACTTTTTCAAACTTTATATCCAAAATTTAAAATGTTAACTCTCTCAGGAGAAATCACTGGATAAATTTCTGGCAAGTGAAATCTCTGGACAGGAAAATAAAAACCATTCACAGGCCCCCAATCATTTTTAATTGTCTTATAATTAACTGATTTTAACATTATGTTATCTGCATTGCCTCTAAGCTTTTGTTTGTGACACCTGTTCTAAACCATTCAAGAGAAGTATTGACTTCTTAATGACTCACCAAGGCTAGAGACTCAATATCTTATTTCAATGTCATCTTCTACTATCTTGTTAGTGGACAATCAATAATAATTTTCAATGTTCATCCCACCTGCATATTTAAAGCACTTTTCTTACTCTGTTATTTTTTAAAAAGTGCAATATCGCCTTCATACAACTGTTTATGTAATTAATTATGTAATCAAATTAACTATTAAGTACTTCTGTACTATTTTGATATTTACGGTATTGCCATTCACTTTTCCATTCCATTAGGCAGCTTTTTAAAAATCTCTTTTTCTATATCCTTTTCCTGTTTAAATGGGTTGATATTATTTTTTATTTTCATTTTTGGTTTTGTAGTGGATTAACTTACTCTTATTTTTAGCCTGGTTTCCAATTTGAGAAATAAGTTTCTTGACATTAGAACTATGCCTAATAAATAAATTATACCATTAAAATGCTTTTAAAGTTCTATAAAGACTGAAGAAAATGTTTCAAATACTAAGAAAATTAAAAGATAAGGAAAAGTAACATACTAAGATATTGCCTATAGACCTAATTACAAAAATAAGAATGCAAACTGATCCAAATGATGAATTTAGTATCTCTATAGTCAACCCACAAAATCTTTTATGATTCTCTCCACAATATTAATTTGGATATTACCTTCAGAGAACTCTTGAATACAAAACTGTTGGTATAATTACAAAAAGTAAGCTATATATATTTAAAGTAAATGCTACCCATTTTCTATCATTTTTCAACTTAGAGTTTCTTTTCAGGGAAACTTTTGTAGGGGAACAATACAAACACACACTAACACATTTAATAAACATGTCAAATAAATTTTTAAACACTACAGATAAGGACGCAATTGTTAATGATGCAGACATAATGGAAATGTTGGAATAAAGTAGTAATATCATTTTATAATACATAGTTACAAAGGAAGAGATGCTAAACAGTTAAATGTACGTCTGATTTTTTAAATGCATGTTTGTAAAATATCTAAAAGATAGCATAACTCCTTATATAGAAAACCTAAAGAAAACATGGCAGAAGTACATCATTAACGACTATACTTATTTAACGTTTAGCATATGTTTATCCCATTAAACTGCAAAAGCTAGGTCACCACTGAAGACATAACAACTAGCACAGTAGCTAGAACATAAAAGGAATTTAGTAAATATTTGTTGAAAGCATGAGAGACTCTAAAAAGTGGAATCATAAATATTCTCAAAAGAATAAATAAAGAGAGAAATGGGGAAGAATGAAAGAATTTAAAAGAGTGTGTGTTATATATAACCGTACTGGGAGAGGTAAATAACCAATGACAGATGCAATAGTGTGAATTGTGAGTACATCACACAGAAAGATAAATCTAACATGAACTGAGGCTTTAAAAAGTAAACACTCTATGTTCAGGAAAAAAATTATAAACAATAATGGGATCAGGCCAATACAAGAAAGACAAATCATTTGTCCACTACCTGGAAATTGCATGTTTTCCCACCTGTGAAAGGCATATTGATGGACCAGTATATTATCAAGACTGGCTTTCTTTAAATGTTGACTGAGACAAATTGCTAAATGCCTTAAATATATTCCATGAAGTAAGTTTGGAAGTACTTATAATTAAAGATAGCAGAAGGTAAAAATATATTAAGTATGGAATGTCTGATTTCCTTAAATACTAAGTGTGACAGTTGGTATCTCTGACATTTCACTTTGACACTAGTTATTTTGGGGTTTTGTTTATTTGTTTTGTTTATATTGTGAAGGTACATCCTCATTCTTTCAAATAGACGTTTTGGCTTGTGATTATCTTTCAAATTTTTTTAAGAGCAATTTTTGTGAAACCATGGATAAGTCAAAAATTTGTATTATTTAATATGAGTTCCATCGTAGAACCAATATAGTGCAGAAAGCTCAAAATATCAACAAAGTGTTTGGGAAGGGTGTGGCTAATGAATGCACAGTACATCAATGGTTTGAGAAGTTCCACTCTGGTGATATTAATCTTGAAAATGAGCCATGTGGGTGACCTGAAACCAAGGTGGATAATGATGAGCTGAAGGTGGTAGCTGAAGCAAATCCATCTCAACCTGTGGGTGAATTAGCAGCAAGGTTTGATGGTACCATTCCAACAATATTGGACCATTTGAAACAAATGGGCAAGGTAAAGAAGCTGGATAGATGGGTAACACATGAATTAACAAGCATCAGAAGAGAAAATTGTCTTGAAGCTTGCCTTTCTTTGCTGTCACAACATAAAGGCGAACCATTTCTACACCATATTTTTACGTGTGATGAAAAATGCATTATTTTTGACAATCGCAAGCATTCAACACCATGGTTGGATAAAGATGAAGTGCCAAAACACAGTCCAAAACTGAACATTCATCAAAAAAAGCTGCTGGTGTCTGTTTGGTGGTCCAGCACTCGTATTAGCCACTATGGCTTCATGAAACCTGATCAATTTCAGTGGACATCTACTGCAACCAATTGGACGAAATGATGAGGATCCTTGTGATTAAGCATCCAAGACTGGTCAATAGAGACAGGCCAATCCTCCTGCAAGACCACATGTTGCAAAAACAAACAAATAACAACAACAAAAAACACTGCTCAAACTACAGGAGCTGGACTTGGAAACTCTCTGTCATCCACTGTATTCACCAGACCTTGCTACCAACTGACTACCACTTCTTCCAGGCTTTGGACCACTTCTTCCAAGGAAAAATATTCAATTCTCAACAAGCTGTGGAAAACATCTTTGGTGATTTCATGGCCACTCACTCTCTAGGTTTCTTTGCTGCTGGCATAAGCAAGCTACCATTAAAATGGCAAAACTTCATCGACAGTTTAGGCACATACTTTGATTAATTGTACCGTTTCTTGTTTGAGATATGATAAACTAAACTTTTGATTCAAAATTGGACATTTCATATTTAATGGCCTAATACATATGGGAAGGACCAAAAGAAGTCTAGTGTATCTGCTAAAATATAAAGCCACCACAAAATATCTACTCATATCAGAACTTCTCTCAACAAGTTACATCTAGAAAAGTCTTTGGATTAAACAAAATTATCTGAGTCGAGACCAGAAATAATCTCTGATAGTTTCCCTAACAGATAAATTTTGAACAGCATTGAAGAGCTTCAAATCATGCAACCTCATTCCAGACTGGAGGGCACAGGAAGGAATGTGGGACAATTAATAACTGAGTCTTATCTTGAGTTAGGGAAGTAACTGATGGTAGGCTCCAGACCCAGCCTTGTATGTAGTACAAGTACTGCTTAAATTATAAATCCTCACCTATACAAAATTTTTAAGCAGGTTATGTACTGCCTTCCCCTTTCCTCTCCTTCGAAGCTCTTTCAGACAGCACCTAAACTGCCCTGGGCCACCTGGTGGCCAGTATTGGGAGCTGGCTGACCCAGTATGTCTCTTTACCTCAACACCCTCCCCGAACCTTCCTCCCCATTAGACTAAGTTGTCTAACTTCTGAATTTCAATGAAATCAAATATTTCATAACAGATAGTCTGTCCACATAGATTTATAATTCAGTGAGTTCTCAATCCATCTCAGATTCTGGATCCTTATACTATGGGCTAAGCATCAGTATGTCCCTATTTTGTCTACTACAGTTGCCAACATTTTCTGAGGCCCTGCAGGCTGCCCTTCCCAGGAAGCAATGTGAGCTTGTCAGACAAGATAACAGGATTTATAAAAATCTTGAAAAAATGGCATTACTGTTCTACAATGTTCACTGTGAAAAAATATGAAAAAATCAGAAGAAAATGGAAATGCTAGATTAATCTAAAAGAATGATGCAATATTGAAATAAGTGATCATTATTTCATCTTCTTTCAGCTTTCTTATTGCTTTGCCCAAAGTACTGCATCATCTTTCAAGAAGATATAAAAGAAGTTTGGACACACCAGCTTTGTGCTTTTTTTGTTTTTGTTTTGTTTTGTTTTGTTTTGTTTTTAAGCTCTCAAGGGACACAACTGAGGATACAGGAATTTTTATTTTCCACCCAAGATGTCAAAGAGAAGAATACTGCCAGAAGAAGATGAATCACAATTATTAATCTATCAGAAGATGAATGCAAAAAGACAGATGGCAGTACTCCAGACTCTAATGATAAAGGTGAAATTGATCATATAAGGGAAATCTCAGACTATGAGTCTTCAGATGACCACATCCTTGATGAATTTTCTCAAACTCAAGAATCGATGAGTGAATCCTAGGAATGCAAGGTTGATTCAACATATGAAGAATCAATGCAACATCCCATATTAATGAAAGACAAAAACCATAACAATAACCTCAATAGACACAGAAAAATCATTTGACAAAAGTCAACACCCTTTCATGATTAAAAAAAAGAAGAACACTCAACACCTTAGAAACAGAAAGAAACCTTCCTCAGTCTGATAAAGAGCATCTACTTAAGAACCTGCAAACCTGCAGCTAGCATCAGACCTAATGCTGAAAGATTGAACATTTTCCTCCTAAGATGGACAAGACAGGATGTCCACTCTTACCACTTCAACACTGTACTGAAAGTTCTAGCCATGGCAGTTAATTAGGCAAGAAAAAGAAATAAAAGGCATCAAAGTTGGAAAGGAAGAAGTAAATCTGTCTGTATTCACAAATGACATGATCTTATATATAGAAAATCCTAAAGAATGCACCAAAAAACTATTAGAGCCAATAAATGAATTCAGAAAATATGCAGGACACAAGATATACATTTTTTTAAAAAATTTTATTTCTGTACATTAGCAATAAACAATCCAAAAATGAAATTTAAAAAAATTCCATTTACAATAGCATCAAAAAGAATAAAAAACTTAGGAACGAATTTAACAAAATTAGCAAAACTTGTTCACTGAAAACTATAAAACATTGATAGACATTAAAGAAGACCTAATTAAATGGAAAGACATCCATGTTCAGGGACTGGAAGACAATATTGTCAAGATGGCAATATTCCCCAAATTGATCTACATATTCAACATAATACCAAAATCCTAGCTAGAAATTGAGAAACTGACCCTAAAACTCATGGAAATGCAAGGGACCTAAAATAGCCAAAACTTGAAAAACATGAACAAAGTTGAACAAAATCAAATAAAGTTAATAAAGGTTCCCCAAAGGTGTCCACATCCTAATCTCCAGATTTTGTGAATGTGTTACCTTACATGGCAACAAGACTTTGCAGATGTGATTAAGTAATAAATTAAGAACCTTAAAATATGAAGATTATTCTGGCTTTTATTTAGGTGGGCCCAATGTAATCACCAAGGTCCTTAAAAGATAAAAAAGGTCAGAAGAGTCAGAGGAAGAAACATGATGAAGAAAGTAGACATCAAAGTGGACATCAAGTAATGTGGCCACAAGCCAAGGAATGTGGATGGCCTCCAGGAGCTGGAAAAGGCAAGAAACAGACTCTCTCCTAGAGCCTCCAAAAGGAACATAGGTATGCCAAAAACTTGGTGTTAGCCCCATATGAGACCCATTTCAAACTTGTGACTTTCAGAACTGTAAAAATAACATATTTGGCTTCAAGGAAAACTACTTTCTGGCTGACAAAAAGCTGTGTGGAGAGCAAACAGCCATCTTGCAATCACAGGGCAAAAGCCACCCTCAAGGATAGCAGAGAAGTACAGAAGGGCCTGTGTCCCTGATGGCATCATGGAACTACCATAAACCCTGAAATGCCTATATCCAGATTTTCTGTTACCTAAAGACAAAAAATCCTATTTTATTAAGCCACTGCACTTGGGTTTCTGTTACATGTAGCTGAACCCAATCCTAACTAACATAGTATGTATGTAAAACGACCTAGGAGAAAGATCCAACAACTGATCAGTAAAGACAACTATTCCACAAAACTTTTCACTTAACAGAATGTGTTAAATTATTCATCAGTAGAGCAATGAAACAGTGGGATGTCAACTAATATACACACAAAACCCAGTTGTTAAAAAATAAGTATTATATTCATTAAGATAAAAATTTTATCAGTAGAGGATCAAAGAATGAATAGTTTTAATCAAGAAAGGTGTCCTTGATGAGGTAGAAAGAAGTAAAAAATGTAATTAAGTGAACATTGTTATTATTATAGCTTATATGTTCACACAGTAGTATTTACAGAATATCCACACTACAATACGCAAGCTACTGTCCTAAATGCTATGGAATGAACAATATGAATTTGAGACAGCTGTTGAGACGGAAAATAAAGGTCAAAATAAGGGGGACTGGAAGGGAATAAACAAAAGTAGAACTAAGGATTCTATTTCGAATAAAGTAAAATTTTAAATGAAGAGTTAAGGAAGGATCAGATCAAGAAATAGTTGGGTTTTTTTTAAATAACAGAACTGTGACCTTGAAATAATAGATTACAAAATGACAGTCAAAAGAGAATACTACCAAGACAATTTTCTGGAGCAGGACATAGAAAAAAAAGAGTGACATGAAGTGGGTAAAAGAATCATCAGAGAAAGTGTGAGGATAGACCAAGACAGAAACAGAAAATAAAATCAGAGATTAAAAAAAAAAAAAAAAGAGGGATAAAGCTTTAAGGACAAAGTTTCAGTTAACCCATGTACAACTTTAAACCCCACTCATCTATACTTTGCCAGCTCCCTCCTAAAACCTAAGGAAACTTATTATTATCACCTTTAAATATTTTCCTTTACAAATTATCCCAGTTCTCCTCTTTAACATTCTCCCTTTTCTTCTCCTTGTAAGTCCTGCAAGATCTATTAGAACCTTATTTTCTCTACCAATTTTTCTGGAAATCTTCACATGCATTCACAACATTAAAAGTAATTGTTCCAGATGTTCCTCTGGCAAAACTTGCAATTTATAGAATTCTATCAAGGGGATTAAATGAAGAATCACTACAAGTTCTCTTCAACTTTTTTAATAAAGTAGGAAGAAAAGTCATTAGCTGAGAATAAGAATGGAAAGAAGTATTAGAAGTGTGAGATGAGAGGAAGAAGTATGAAATAATCATCTACCCATTCTCCCACCTCCTAGACTAAGGACATACAGCATGATTACATGGCAGCATTAGGGTCCCACTTGAGGTTTGTGATCATGAATTTAAAATGAAACCAATCAGTAAGGTTGTATGCTTTCCATTAACCACATTCAGCTTCACAGGTACAGGCAAGGAAAAAATGGCAGGTTGAATTTAACCAAAAATGTGGTTTTGGTTCAGCAAGGACAATGAATCAAGAAAGAGAAAATGGTGTCAAGGCTAGGTATGTTTAGGGATAATCATGATTGATTTAAGCTGAGTAAGGAAGGGAACAAGGATATGAAGGGGGTGACACAGTGTGAAATGGTGGTATAATCAATGGATTAGAGGTCCTAGTGGGGTTAAAGGATTATTGGACTCAGGGTACTAGAGGGAGAAAGATGGAAAGATACAGCAAGTGGTGGCCAGACAGTGGGATACATGAAACTGAAATTATGGAGGGGTTGCAGTTATTAGTCAAGATTTAGGGTATGAACACAGAAGTGAATGATTGAGGTAAACCGGAAGACAAGACCACTGAAGGAGACAAATTCAAACAACTCAAATATCAAAATGTTGAAAAAAATATCTACATGACCAAAATTATCTAGAATTAAGATCAAAAATAGTATTGGTAAGAGAAGAGTGGGCTTTAATGAACCAAAAAAAAAAAAAGGGTAGTAAGGGGGAATCCTGTATAATAAAGAATTTGGCTGACCTTTCTCCCCTGTTCCTGAAAGGTAGTCTCTAAATCCTGGGAATTTCCTGAGTGATAAAAGTATCTTTGTTATTAATGGTGGGCTCTGATTATTTATATTAAAAGGATGAGCCCCAGTAGGTCTTTAGTCTATGAAAATGAAATGACTCAGGAAGGGGGCTGGCTATGCCAGAAAGACCAGCCATGTGATTAAAGAGTTGGGGCTTTGAGCCATGGGATACCAGCCTGACCAGGATGGGGAGAAGAGCTGAAGACTGAGTTCAATTAGTGGCCAATGATTCAATCAATCATGCCCACATATGAAACATCAATAAAAACTGTGTTTACACATCATTGTTATACATCATTGTGCCAGGAGGGTGATGCATCCTGACTCCACAGGGAGAAGACACCAGAAGCTTCGCGTCTGGGAGTCTCCCAGCCCTTTGTGTGTCTTCTTTTGGCTGATTCTGATTTATATCCTTTATGTCACAATAAAACTATAACCAAACATATAGCGCTTTCCTGAGTTCTATGAGTTGTTTTAATGAATTATCAAAATGGAGAAATTAGTGAGAATCCTCAAATTTGCAGCCATTTGGTCAAAAATGAGGGTGGTTCTGTGATCGCTCAAGCGTACAGCTGTTGTTTGAAGTGAGAGTAGTCTTGTGGAGGACTGTGCCCTTAACTTGTGAAGTGTAGCCTAACTTCAGGTAGTCAGCACCAGAAATCATTGCAGAGAATGAACCAGGAGATACAGTCAACAGTAATAATAAGGGGTCGTAAATAATATAATCTGATAACACGAGATTGAAAGGTAGAGAATTTTAGGGAACAGAGCTACATAATCTGAAAGCTGCAAATGGAGAGTAAAGAAGACATCTGCTCTATCTATAAGCCCAGAGGTCTGAGAGTTATGGGAAGGAAAAAAAAAAAGCTGGACAACGATGGCAGTATCATTTGAGAGGGCAGCAGGGGAAACAATGTCCTCAGAAAAGATAAAATCCCCAGAGCACTCCAAGTTTTATAGGTTGTGAAGATGAGGAGGAATGAGTGAAAAAAAGTCACTAAAATGGAGCACACAATGACACAGACCAACCAAGATAAAGTGGTATCCTGGAAGCCAAGACTTCAAGAAGGAAAAAATAATCAATTGTATCAAACAATGCTAATAGGTGAAGTAAGACAGAGAGTGAGAAATGACTACTGGATTGAACGTAACAAGCAGTTTCAGTGAAATGCTGGAAAAGAGAGCCTGAGCAGAATGGGCTCAAAAGAGATACGACTTTTCAGCACTCTGGAAATCAACCAACGGCATGCAACAAAGTACCATTTATTCATGAAAACTACTTAACTTTAGTTAAGAACAATGCCAGCCTGTGGCATTTTTACCTGGGGCTACTCTCATTCTCCCCAATTCCATCCCCAAAAAGCAGTTTACCAGGGTGGTACAGGTCATATAAACCAGCAGCTTTGCTGCCACTGCCAAAAAGGACTTAACTTGGTTTGGAGCACTATCAGTTTAAGTAGCCATCTCAGTGGCAACAGGGAGGGCCAGCATCTCCTGAGGTTGTAGTCCTGTTCGGAGCAAGCAATGGACTAATTGGATCTGAGGACTTTACAGGAAGTTCCAGGTGATGAGACAACCACAGGAGGTTGATAATACCTCCATATACTCCAGGCACTGATTTTCCACAAAGCTGCCAAGACAATTCAATAGAAGAAAGGATAATCTTTTCAACAAATGGTATTGGAGCAATTGAATATCTGTATAAGTAGAAAAAATAAACTTAGATCCTTACTTCACACCATACAAAAAAATTAACTCAAAATCATCACAAATCCAGTAATTCCACCCCAAGAATCAAACCAACAGAAATTAAAACATATGTCCACACCATGACTTGTATATAAATGTTCATAGCAGCATCATTCATAAAATCCAAATACTAGAAACAATCCAAATGTCCATTTAGTGAATAAACAAAATGTGATATATCCATACAATGGAATACTCAGCAATAAAAAAGAATGAAATACTTATATATGGTCAACACAGATTATCCTCACAAACATTATGCTAAGGTAAAGAAGCCAGAAGCAAAAGACTACATGTTGTAAAACAAAATAAAACTGTATATTGTATGATTGCATTTATATGAATGTCCAAAAGCCAATTTATAGAAACAGAAAGCAGATCAGTATTTGCCTAGGGCTCAGGTTGGGAATGGAGGCTGCAAATAGGCTCAAGGGAATTTTTTTGGGTGATGTAAATGTTCTAAAATTGGATTATAGTGATAATAATTGACTTGTACACTTACAATAGGTGAATTTTGTGATAGGTAAATTTTACCTCAATAAAGCTGAGGGAGAGGGAGAGAGAGAAAGAGAGAATGAATTGAGTGTTTTATGTTTTTTAAGTGAACAATTTTTTAATCTTTAATCCTCAAAGATTAAAGAGGACCAAATGGTGAGTGTGGATACCATGACAGAAAATCTTACCTAACCGTACTCTCATTCACAGGAATGAACAAACCCAAACACAACAAAATTCAAATTCTCATGTAATTGCTACAGTGAATGTAAATGAACTAATCATTTTATCCTTTAATCGCACATAAAAGGGAATTTACATGGCAGAACAAAAGATACACAAAACTTAATGAAAACACAATTCTCTTAAATTTCTCGAACTTATTTTTAAAAGATGCAAAATGCACTTGAAATGATTAAATGACTTAAGCCGATTCTTTCTTTTTTATTGCAAACTATTTTATCATCAGCTTAACCCCCATGTATGGTATTCAAAAAGAACACAGCTTTTGAATCAGATCACTTATGTTATTAATAAAAAGAAGAAGTACTAAAATTAGGAAAAGGCTGAGTTTCTTTTGAAAAGAATCATCAAGTAGCAGTATGTACAGAGAAGGAATACTAATTTTGATTACATTTTCCCCCTTACTGTTAAATATACAACCTGTAAGACCTTTCAAAATAAAATACCCACATAGGATAACTTTAATAAGAAATATTCAAACCAGAACTTGTAAAAACATAAAGCAAGAAATTTACTGGGCCAATAAAGTCTTAATTTTTGATTATTCAAACATTTGATTATGTGTCTCCTTTTGTAGACTCCAGGATCTCTCTTTTTGGTCCCCACAGTTAAGAAACATTCAGCTGATTGTGCTTTTGAGACAACCTGTAATAATTTCATTTAAAGGAGAAACATTTTGCAATACAATGATAGACCAAGAAGGAAAAGAAGGTGGGTGGTCTGGAGAAAATTTAAATGAGAAAAACATAAAATTACCAATTGAAAATAAAAAGTTTTTTCCCCCCAAAGGAATGCAGCATCCATTTCACTTAAGATTAGAAATCCAAGTTAAAGGCACTAGGATGTACTCCTCACTAAGAACAGACTCTCAACTACATTTATTGAGCAGTGTGAGTCCACTGCAAACAACCTGCTTGCTGGGTGCTTCCATGACACTCTTACATAGAAACATAATATAAATTAAACAAGTTTGAATCCATTTATATTGTAATTAGTTTTATAAAAATATCCAGAGTTGTTAATAAAGTACCAAGAAAAAAGAGAACCTCAGGGAGAGGACTCAGATCCTTCCTACAAGGTCACCCTTCTATAGTTTCCTCTACCTCCAGAATGACAGTCATCTTTGAACTGTAACCTATATAATCTTAGGAATGTAGCACATTGCTGTGGTGACTATACCCAAATGCCACTTTTCATTATAAATAGTTATGAGACATGTTATAAGATTTCAAGGCTTATTCTTAAAAAGGTAAAATAGGTGCAGCTTTCCTTTAAGAAAGTCTTTATTTTATGCCAGACACAGTGTACCATTCAAATTTTGATATTCTCTTCAGTAAACACTGATATAACTACACTTGGGACTACCCAAAGAACTGTGTAGTAGCTATGGTTATCAACAAATTTTTTTCACTTGAATACAGTATCTGTACATTTTAAGAAAACACTGTACCAAAAAAAATTTTATAAATGAAGGCCTCAAAGAAATATCTGTCACTAGGTTTATGAGTTAAAGTGACCAAAGACCACAGTAAATGAAAACATTTCTAATCATGATGTAAACATAAATGGAATAATGCCAAACATCAAGGTACTCAAGTCTATTGCGTTGCTATTTCACTCTTAACATATCTTTCTGCATAGCTTTCTCCTTTTGCAACAGTAATACAAGGGGCAGTATATTATTTTCTTAACCTTATGCCATCAAATCAGTTAATACAGATGCTTGACACATTTAATTATACAAAATCAACTTGCTTCAAGATAGAAAATTAATGTTGATATATAATTAAAAAAATAAGATGTTAAAAAGGTAATTAAAAGAATACCCAGATATATGCTGTATTCCCACTTATATAGATCTGATGAATAAAAACATCAATACATTCTCTTACATATTGATTTAATCTATGAATCAAGGCCATATTTTCAAAGTATTTTAAGGATGCCAGGACACTGCAAAAGAACTACGTTTATTCAGCTAGTGAATACCAAGAGTAATAAATTTTTACTTTATGATAGCAATCAGGCTCGCAAACACCCAGAAATAGGAATTAAGGGTTTTAAATGTAGTTATAAAGGTCATAAAAAGTCTGATCACACTGACATACATTTACTCAAAATTTTGAAATTCATGAAGTGGTAGCAAACAAAATAATTCCTCAGACAAATGCACATTTTTCAGCATACATATTATTGGGGGAAAGAGAGGAGAAGAATGTGCATTAACTGGTGAAATCCACCAAACTGCATATCAATAATCTGTTACACCAAACAGTTTGAAGAACAGGGAAATATTCCTAATATAATTTCAGCTTATGTCTCATTCAGCTAAAATAGAGCTTAAGGTTGCTTTGCCATATTAAAAGTTCACTACAATAATTTTTCATTTAAACATTTAGACTTGAACTCCAGTATTACACATGGCATGATTATTTTGTTTTTAACCTGTCAAACAGCTAAAAAATGACAATGTAAAAACTGTAACAAAGAGAAGTTGAAGCAGTGACTCTTACATGGCTGAACCACTTCTAATGGTTAACTGTTAGTATTTAACAAATTCAAGGAGTTAATGCATACTTACATTCATTCAGTCTTCTGTGCCTTAGTTAGGATGCATAATTACAAAAGACAATAGATACTGGTAAAAGCTTCAGGACAGAAAGTGCTTGATGAAGTTACAGTTCTCAAGTGTGTTTGGTGAAAGTATAAGGGCAGAAACACTACTGAAAACCATTACAAGAAGAGTCAATTTTGTGTTAAAGTGTTCAAAGATGTCACCTTAAGCAGGAAAAAAAAGCTTTAAAAACATCTTCTTTGACTTATTAGGCACTTCCAGAGTTTACATCATTAATGTTACAATTTTAACAGGACATCTCCATATAGTTATTGTTTGTTTCTATTTCTCTCCCTATGTGTGGCTTCCTCCTCTTCTTGATGCTTTTCATAACATGCAAAGTCATCAAAGATTGAGGTGGTATGCCTGAAAGTAGCAATTATTTTAAGCACTTGCTTAGCTCTTTTCTAGGGGTATCTCTTGAGCATTCCCTGAATTGGTAACTGGTTTGTTGTCATTATTTCTAAGTGAATATGCCATAGTTGGTTATTGGGTACATCTTTGACAAAGATCCACTTAACTTCCTATTTGCCCTTCACGTATCCTGAGAACAGACACCAGCATATGCATTATAGTCCACAACAGTGTTCATTTCAGCCACTCCACAAAAATGTCCACTGCCATTCACACTGAAGAGTAAAGAGAGTGGGCCTTTCCCATTCAGGGAATGGTAAGCTGCACACAAACGCTTATTACCATGCTCAGTATTACACCAGATAGAGTACCTAACGGAACGATGTCTGTCATCCTCAGAGTAGCTTTTAATTGTAAATACACGTCCATTCTTCAGGTTCCAATCAAAAGTGGTTGGAATTATAGTTGTTTATGGCCTTTAGCTTTTCCAGCACTGGATGCACTTCTACACTAGAAGGTGAAGCACTGAGAGGTACAACACCTAAACCAAACTGTTCACTGCCCACTCCACTGTTCTGGTTGAAGCCCACTTCCCTGTTCGGAGGAGCTATCTAGCGATTCCACAGCTGCTGCTGTTGAAGTTGGGGTCCTTGTTTCTGCTGTGGCTGTGGTGGCTGAGGCTGCTGCTGGGGCAGTTGGTTTTGTACCAATGGTGGTGGTTGAATTAATGGCTGAGGCTGCTGGATTGTAGTTTGAGGAGACCGAATTGGTTAGGTTGGTGGAGCCTTTACCACTGACCCCTTTTCAACTGAAGTTCCAGCATTCATGTTGTGTTTTATAGGAAGTGCAGCAGAAACCCTCAGTTCCCACGTTGGCCTTGGGTTTAACTTTTGGCAGAGGTTTGGCAGGCTCTCTAGCAATGGCAGCCCAGGAGGTTGGTTTAGGTGCTGTACTGCTAACTGGAGCACACCACTGGTTGCAACACTAGTCATACCTTTGCTGCTCAAGGCTGTTTTTGTCACTGCAGCTATCAGGTCACCACCAATTTTCAGTACAATCATGCCTTACTCAGTACTGATAATGCCAGGCACCTTACTCAAAGTATCATTGCCAAACCCAGCCGTCCATAAGTAATAGCTCTGCCAAGAGAACTAGATGGATAACCACAACTGCTACTATAAGCAGAAAATTGTGTTGATTGTCTCTGGGATCCACTTGTCCCTCATGTAGAGAAAACAGCATTACCAGAAAAAAAGTTAAATCTATGCTGACCAAGAAATGGAGGTGTATTTCCTAATGCCCTAAGTTGACTAAAATATACCATCTAGTATATAATGATGTTCTCTATAGGACATGAATAGTCAATTTTGTATTAAAGTATTCAAAGATGTCACCTTAAGCAGAAAAAAAGCTTTAACAACGTCTTCTCTGACTCATGAGGCATTTCCAAATGTTCTCCATTTCACCATAGGTTGTCAGATACTGGTCTCCAGCCATGAACCATGTTGCTTTCCCAAAAGAATATGGAAATCCAATGGATGGAGCACAGTAACTAGGCATGTATGGATCAGACATTGGTGGATAGCTGTTACTCTTATTTGTCTGGCTACTTAAGTATGGCTCAAAATCATCATCACTTACAGCATCTTTTTGATGAATCAAATCATTTTGTATTGAAACTTAAAGCAGGTAACTCAAAACACTTAGCATTGCAAATAGCCTTGCAAAGTGCCACCTCCCCATCGCTCTATCTTTATCTCCTTGCCCTTTAGGTCTCTGATCCATGCTAGTGGCTGGCAGGCTTCACCACAACCAGAGAGAAGCCACTGCCTGGGCCTCTCCCCATGTACGCATAGCTGTTGGCTGCTGACCTTACCATGTGATTATTCCAGCCACAACCAGCTGAGAAGCCAAAATGAGGGCCTCCTGCTCAGGAGTGTGCAGAAGGGGCCCCTCTTTTCCACCGCTTGCACACTCCTTATCTTTTTCTTTCCTTTCCTTCCTTCTTTTTTTTTTTAAGAGATGGAGTCTCGCTATGTTGCCCAGGCTGGACTCGAACTCCTGGGCTCAAGTGATCCATCTACCTCAACCACCCAGGTATTGGGACTATCGGTGCACAGCACTGCTTCCAGCTTGAGAACGAATTGGACAAGTGAACAAAGATAACTGTTTTTGCAGAGTCTGCTATGAGAGAAAAGAAATGGGACTGTAGCTGGAAGAAGTAAGGACAAGGAGAGGGTTTCTTTCACATGAAAGAAATTGCGATATGTTTTTATGTTGCTGACAGTAATCCAGAAAGGGAGAAAAGAGGAAGAATTACAGCAACAATGTCCTTGAGGTGGAGTGGGCTCTAACGGACAAGTGGAGGGAACACTGGAGGGAAAGGTCTTCAACAGAGGAAAAGACAGTTAATTCATAATAACATTAGTAAAGATGCAGCTGGTGGGAAGATTATTTTTATTATTATTTTCTTAATGAAACAGAACACAAGGCCTTCAGCTGAGAAAGAGTATAGAAAAGGAAATATTGAAAATTTGAGGCCAGGTGTGGTGGCTCACGCCTGTAATCCTAGCACTCTGAGAGGCCAAGGCAGAAGGATCCTTTGAGGTCAGGAGTTCGAGACCAGCCTGAGCAAGAGTGAGACCCTGTCTCTACTAAAGATAGAAAGAATTAGCTGGGCGTGGTGGTGAGTACCTGTAATCCCAGCTACTTGGGAGGCTGAGGCAGGAGAATTGCTTGAGCCCAGGAGTTTGAGGTTGCTGTGAGCTAGGCTGATGCCATGGCACTCTACCCAGGTGACACAGAGAGACTCTGTCTTAAAAAAAAATTTTTTTTTGAGTGCAAGGGAAAGAAATAAGTATCTAAGCAAATGAGAATGTGAAAGAACTAGGCTAATATACTTGGACAGCTGAGTAGCACTAAACAATGAATGTAAAGTCATTCACTTGTTAAGAATTTAAATATCTGTTTTGCTCCAGCCATATTCACTTGTAAGTATACAGGTATAAAATAGGTAGAGTTGGTTTTAATCAGGGTTTTGCCAAGGAAGAACAACCCAGGGAGAGAGGCCAAGAGGCTTGAAAGTAGATTCAGGAGAGCAACTGTAATGATGAACTATGGGAATTCAGCCAGTTAGAAAAGGAAGTGAGGATATGAGAGTATTGTGGAATAGAAAAAGTAGTAAATGAAAAGGTCCAGTGAGGTCAAAGAACTAATGTTGTTCGGTACTCAAAGTGAGCCAGAAAAACAGCAGGTAGTAGTTGGAGAGTAAAATGTCAGAAAGTGATATTATAGAAAGTTGTAGTTACGGGTAATAGGTAATAATAAGTTCAACGGCAGTGACTCAATTCTGGCTGCACATTCACGTCACCTTGGAAAATTATTAAAAATAACATCCCAGGCAAATCTCAGACTAACCAAATCAGAATCTCTGGGAAGACCCCTGAGCATCTATAGTTTTTCAAAGATCTCCAGTTAATACAGATGCACTGAGGGTTTAAAAACATCTGCATAGGATATAACATAGAAGTGAATAGCTAAGATAGAAAACAAGATCACTGAAAGAGAGGAAGTCAAGAGGCAGGATGAGTATCATTTATCCAAAATGTTTTGGGCCAAAAGTGTTAGAGATTTCAGACTTTTTTTCAGATTTTGGAATATTTGCAATTATATACTTACCAGCCGAGCACCCCTAATCTGAAAATCCAAAAGCTGAAATGCTCCAACGAGCATTTCCTTGGAGTGTCATGTGGGCGCTCAAGAAGTTACGGATTTTGGAGCATTTAAGATTTTGGATATTCGGACAAGAGATACTCAACCTAAGGAAGAATCATCTGTATGGATACTGAAATCACCAATAATTACAACTAGAGTAGTAGGAGAGTGACAGTGAGCCCAGAAGAAGTGTAGATGCAGAAATGAGAAGCAAAGAGAATAGAATGTTTTTGTTCTCAATAGGAGGAGCCATCACTAAAGAACTCTTCAGGGAAATGAGTGCCCTCAAGAGGAGAGGTAGGCTTCAGTTAGGGCAAGGAGATAAAGGTATTGTTTGGAGAAGAGGTTAAAAATGGAGGGAATTTTGCAGATGACTGACAGTGAGCTCCAGAAGGCACAAAGGAAGATGAAAATTGGGGTTAGACGAGATGAAGAAAACAGAGGGTTCAGATCAAACTAGTGGGGAAGAAAAAAGCCAGGAAATCTCAGAATGCAAGCTGCCATATTTTTTAACACTACAGAAAAACGAGAGAAGAAAAAGCTTTGTGAAGTTAGGAAAAGCTTTCCTGAACCCAGCCATATTCTAGAAGAATTTTGAAAAATTAATTTCAAATAAAAATGAGTCACAGAAAGTATCAAGATCAATGCCATACAAAGTTATTATAAGAAAAGAGAGAATAAGGAGCACAATAACACCCCTACAGTGAAAACATGCCAGAAAGGCATGCCCACATAAGAAATCAAAACTTGTAACATTCTATTTCAAAATAAGCTAAAAAATCTTAAGACAATGATACAGACATGAAAGAACAGAAATAAGAATTATAGAAACTCAAAATAAGATGATATAACTCAGGAAAGAATTAAAAATAAAAGGAAAACCCATTCCAGAAATGAAGACAAGAGTAAATAAAAACAGATAATCCCTTAAGAAAAATAGAAGGTAAAAAAGGAGAAAATCTTAAAACTCAAAAAGATAAAAAGGATTTGAGAGAAAATAACAAACAGTGAAGACAGGCAAAAGAAGACTGAACATACAAATAATAGGGGCCCTTGAAGAAGAAAATTAAAGGAACAGAATAGTAAAAACAATAATTCAAAACAACTTCCCTGAAATTAAAAAAAAAAAATCTGAAACTACATTTTGGAAGAGTACAATGTGTACCTGAGAATATCAACTCAAAATGACCAATCACTGGAATGACATATTCCAGTAAAATTATTAAACTTTAACGAACAAGAAAAAAAAAGTGAAGACAGAGGTCAGAGAGGGGGAAACACAGAACTATACAGACAGGAAATAGAGTCCAAGAAATGAGAGAGGAACTGGCAGTACTGAGTTTCTTATGACATAAAAAGGATAAAGTGAACAATGAGATTAAACCTGAAAATCTCAGGGCATATAAGGGTCGTAAAACTGTATGTGTAGAAGAGAGAGAAAAACCAGTTACTTATAAACAAAGAAAAATCATACTGGTATCAGACTTTTCATTTACTGCACAAGAAGCGTAAACACAGTGGAATAACATGAATATGCTATAGACTAGGATCCATGACCACTATATCTGGTCAGGATAGCATTCAATGATCAAGATAATAGGCATCTTCATTCAAGTTAAGGAGTTGGAAATTATGCCACATACACTCTGAGGAAATTATCCCAAAGTTTTATCAATTTTTTTTATACTTATTGAAACAGACATAGAGGGCTCTTTTTTCCACTCTCCACCACTCCCAGAGTTGCAGCTGGCAGTAAAGATGTGGCCAGATCCAGGAAATATCATATACAACCAGTCCTGAAAATGGCACAGAAATGGCTTCAAGACACTCAGATCCTAAGGAATGTGTAATTTTGCCAAGAAGCATAACAAGAAAGTCCTCAAATTTCAATCCAAGGGGCAGGATTAGAAAAAAAAAAAAAAGTCCTCAAAAAAACTCAGGCCAACATTTCCAAGGCAATGAGTACCTGTATAGACGCCAAAAAAGTACTCATTAAGGCCAAAGCTATCAAACACAATCCCTTAAAAGGTGCCATCCCTAAATTAGATGGTATCACCCATATCATCCACCTGGTCTCTAGGAGTTTGCTGATGTCCACACTGTCAACGTACCAAGCTTTGGCAACCTAAGGCCAATAGTGAGGTCAAGGCCAAGACAAAGGACCCACAAAGTCCTTTCAAAGACTTCAAAACAAAGACTTTTATCTACCAACTTTGAAGACTGAAGAATTATACAAAACTTGGACTGCTGTTCACATGGGCAAGCATATCCCTATGCCATTTTGTATAAATACAATTCAAAGTCCCCCAATTTTCCCCAGAAAATAGAGACAAGCATAAAGTTTTCAACTTTTTAATTTGCTATTAATAATATGTTCATATTTTAATGTCCTTACCTTCCTAGAATAAACCCTGCTTGATCATGATGCACTGTCTTTTAAAATATACTGCTGGATTTATTTTGATAATATTTTATTTAGAATGTTTGCTTCTCTAGTCATAAGAGTGAATTAATGTTTATAATAGCCAAAAAAATGGAAACAAACTTAATGTCCATCAGTTGAGGAATAACAGAATAAATTATGGTACAGTGTGTCATAAAATATTATTCAGGTTTTTAAAATTAATTTGAGCTCCATTTACTTCAGTGGAGTGATAGACATATTATCAAATGAATAATGCAAGTTACTAAGCAATGTAAATAATATGATCCCTACTTAATTTTTTAAAATCAGCCTATTGTTAGGCTGAACCCAGAGGCTGGTGGGAGGTCCCATGGGAATTTTCCCTTTAAACTAACCCCACCCCCTTTGAGGGCCCACCCAAACCCGACTATAAAAGCCCTAGATGCCCGCCATTTTGGGGCTGGGGATGATGCCATCTTTGATTCAGCCCGTCTGTAAGCAAACGTTAAGATAAATTTCTTTTCACCTATCCTGGCCTCATGTGTTCCTCCCTCAGTGTTTCTAACATATATATGCTTATATATATTTTGAGTAAAGAGAGAAACACTGAAAAATACTTATCGTCAAAGTTTTGGTTAATGCTGGCTACCCCAATGAGTATAACTGGAGAAGAGAAACAACCAAGGGGAGAGGAAAATATTAACTTTTTCTTTATTCACGCTTAGAGTTATTTTTGTGGTTACAAGCAAATATATTAATTTTGTAATTAAAAAAAAAAGGGAGAGAGGGAGAGGAAGAGCAGCTGCCCATTACAAGCAATGACAATTAACATTTGTTGACAACCAATAAATGCCTACCTTTAACACAATCAAAGACAAAAACAGAATTAAATTATTTAAAGTAAAGAGAGGGATCATTATATGAAGTTCATTTATTGAAAAATACAAAACAATCCAATCTGGAACCAAAGTTGCATATAAGTGGTCTTTTCCAAGTGGATTAAGCAAAATGTCTTCAGAATGAACTACTTTTTATTTTACAACTAGCACAAAGTTATCAGTTCATAGAGATTATGACAACCAAAGATGAAACTAAGAGAAAATGAGTCAATTTCATTTAAAGAAAAATATTCAGTAAATAATTATACTAATGACACACAGATTTGCAGAAACTGACAAAGTGTTACAGAAATAACTGAATATTAGGGAAAAATGAGACTCTGAATAGTTAGCTTGTTATCTATACTACAGAAAGGGGCAAATTTTTTCCAGTGTATTATTTTACACTGTAAATAAACAAGTCCTTTTTTTATTAAGCATGTAGAGATCACAAAAAACAGACAAACCCTCCAAGCAGTCCACCTTGACTGTCACATACAAATGTTTAAAAAAAGAAAAATTACAAAAAGCTGTCAACATGGAGCATTGGCCAGAGGTAGGAATGAGGGTATTAGGAACCAAGTTTCAGTTATCATTCACAAAAATGAGAGATATTTGTAAAATCTGAAAATGTTTACATGATCAAAATGAAAAATAAATTGTCAAAGGGCTCTTTGTCTCAAGAAAAGTTGTGGTTTGATATTTTATAGAAGGGATTAAAGATTAATTTTATGTCAAGTTTGTGGTGCTTAAAGGGAATAGTCCAAACAGAAATGCATAATAGGAGTTTGCCCAGCAGTTTCTGAGTTTTCCAGTGTACAATCAAAAACTTTCTCTCATCAAATCCTTCATAAAAGAAAATTTGAGGATACAAATAAATCGGTAGCTAAACTACCATGAGTTTTTTAAATGACCTGCATGGCTAAGAAGATCAAGACAAGATGACAAAGAAAAGCTGGACTGACAATGCCAATAAAAAAATTGGGGGGAAGAGCTGGGTAAAGCACACATAAAAAAAAGAAAACTCCAAGACACTTTCCACAGCCTAATGAAAACTACAATTTATTAAGTACTAGACATTGTCCTAAGAATTTTCACTGAGATTATTTCATTTCATCATAAAAACCCTGCCTGATAGGTTTTTAGCCCTTCATACAATTAGTAAGTGACATAGCAGTAATTCAAACCTGTTTTCATGATTCAAAACTCATAAATTCATGTTCTTTCCACTATATAATTGGTCTCATCACTGTGGAATTTCAAAGCTTCTTACAACTGAACAGAATTGTCATCCTACAATACAGCGATGTCTGAATAACAACTTCCAAAGGAAGTCTCTTTGCCTCTTTATAGCTCTAAAAGGGAAGAGCTACGATTCTCTGATGATGAAGCTGGATTGGGTATACGTGGTTGGTTGGTTATTTATTTATGTGCTTTAACAAGTCTTCATTCCACAGGTCTACTAAAGCTAATTACCTTCATTTACCCTAATTCACAACCCAGGGAGCCCTACAGGATTCCATGGAATTTGAACAGAAATAGAATTCTAGAGTACAACAAATATCTATCAAGCTTCCACACCCAGACTAGCTGGGCCTTATCAAATTTCAGCAACTAGAACTATATATTGTGGGACCCTCCCCCAAAGCAAGATTAGGAACACTGGGCTAAGAAAAGACTGCCTTCATTTAGGCAGAGGGAATTTACTGACATCTGAAGCACATTTTCCAAACCTAAAATAACTAAATCACAATACCTACATACTCCCATTTCCAAGTTTAATAACTGTAATCTACTTATAAGGCTGAATCCATAGGTGGGAAAAGGGGGTTTCTATGGCAATAAAAAACTGTGCCATATTGTCGATCTTTATAATCAGTTATGTCATCATACGTATTGCTGGCATGGTATTACAAACAAGGAAATAAGTAAGCATGGCTACCTCATCTAAAGATATCCAATTGGAATAACAAAAGTTCTCCATTATTATTGCTTGTTTATATACTTTCCTTCATGAATTTTATGTTTGCAATGCTTGCTGATATTTAGAAAAAGGAATATATAAATCACTGCCTTCCTTTTCATAATACTTTGCCACATAAAGAAAACAGTAAAACTTACCAACATTGGCTAATGAATCTTTAGGGAAGTGGCCAATATAACATGCTACTTTTTTTTTTTTAAATATATCTTTCCCAGAGGTAGAAAAAATATCTAGGACACATGATTCTGAATAATAATTTTTATTTTTATTTAAGGAAGAATATGAAATTTCCATCCTCACCTGAAAGACTTTAGTAAAAGTAACTACTTATACATACTAAGTAGTCAGTAAATACTTAAATGAATGTGTTAATACATTCCATAAAAATCCCATTTTTCCAACATAACTAATCCAACTCAACTCCTATACCTTACACATAATGTATCTGCATAACAAGTTAATATATAAAATCAAAGTTTTTTTAATACAACAATGTTTTTTAATGCAAAAAACATATGTGAGAGACTAAGATCTAAGCAAAGAAAAATGTTCTCTTTCTTACATGCTATGCTCCAAGCCCCTATCCACTTGGGATACTTCTTTTTAAAAGGGAATAGAATCTTATAATACACTTTGTTGAAAACTTCCTCAGAGTTAGACATAATAAGGGTATCATAAGGAGATACAATAGGGGCCTGTCAGATAAATCAGTACTAAGGCAAAGTGGCCAATCTTTTCTTAGTCAATTGAAGCAATTATGCCCTGCAAAGACCAGCAACACACATAATTGGTATATCTCCAACTCATGACATTCAGTGAACACTTAACGGGCACAAACTATGTAATAGACCAAGGATTGGCAAACTTTTTCTGTAAAGAGCTAGACAGTAAATATTTAGGCTTTGCATGCCATATGGTCTCTATGGCAACTAGTAGTCACTCTGCTGTTGTACCTGAAAAAGCCATAGCCAATATGTAAACAAATGAGCATGGCTATGTTTCAATAAAACTGTCTTTATGGACAATGAAATTTAAATTTCCTTTAATTTTCAGATGTTACAAACTATTATACACCTTTTGATATTTTTTCAACCATCTAAAAATGTAAAAACCATTTTTAGCTCGCAGGCTATACAAAAACAGATCTAATGGGCTGGATTTGCCCCATGGGCTGTAGTTTACTAACCCTTGTAATATACTAAGAAAATAATTTGGCTAAAGTTCACATACAGAACCTTCAAATCTTTCTCCCGACACCAGGAAACGTAAGAATAAAATCTGGTTTATCTTTAGAGTTAGTTTTAATTACAGCCCAGGAATTACTCTGAATAATATTTTAGATAGTGTGTGTATGTATATATATGGTCCTGATGCCTAAAATTTCCTTTAATGCTACAATAAGAAATGAGGTTTCAAGAGCATGACTGAGATAACTGTCAACAATCTTTACTCAATAAGTAGATAATGAGCACCTACTGTGTACTAACTATGCAGATGCTGAAAATAAAAGATGGAAAAGTCATAGTGTCTGCTTAAAAGGAGCTCACAGACTAGTGATGAGACAGTCATATAAATACTTAAAATATGTTGTGACAACTACTATAAATTGCATATTTACCAGGTGTGAGGGGAGAATAGAAAATGCCCATGCCCATGCCCATGCCCATGCCCAAGCCCACCTGGAGGAGTAAGCAAGACCTTTTTCACTCCAAATACACTGTTTGGGTGAAGACGCAACCACTGAGGAACAGTTTGCCCAGAGAGGGCACAGAGAGAGGAGGAGGAGTCCATGAAAAAGAACTTCACACAGAAAAGCATGAAAAGGTAAGAGAACACATACAGAAGGAACCACAGTTCAGTATTGCTGAAGCATAACTATAAAGAAGAAAGAGTCAAGCAATGAGGCTAATGAGAAAACAGGGACCAGATCATGAAGGACCTTAAATGGTTTGCGAAGGAGCTTCCATTTTATCCATTCAGTGATGAGGAACCACTGAAAGATTCTGAAGAAAAAGTGACACGATCATATGGCCATTTAGAAAGATGACTCTGGCAGCAATGTGGAGGCACCTATGAAAGAAAGGTACATAAATTTGACATAAACAGTAAAGATGTCTACTGGGCAATTGGATTTTTAAAAAACACACTGACAAGATCATTCACTATAACACAACAACTCAGTTTAAATGACTGACATCAGACTCTCTCAAGTTCTAATAAAAAGAAAGGTGTTTTAGAATTGGTATATACCATGCAGTGAATAAAAGCAAAAACTGATATTATGGGAAAGAAAAGGGTAAAGAAAAGTCATGATTAAGACTAACACCAACATAATTGTTTTGGCCCTTAAACTTCATATTTACCTTCAACTATTCAAGGGCAAACAGAAGCTGAATGTAACAAGATGCTTTTGTCATATGTGGCCCATAAAAAAGCAACTTATCTGACATTTATCCATAAACACAGCTTTCACATGATTTATAAAGATTTTCAAAAAATAAACTGACCTAACAAAAGAAATTTATTTCCAGAAATAATTATGGTATTATAATTACTGAATTAGAGCTTTCTGGAATAAGAAAGGTTCCTACCACAAATTTTTTCACTCACTGCATCCTCAACTTGCTTTAGCCTTCTAAAACTCAGACACAAATTTCTTGTTCTCCATCTAATATTACCTTGAATCTTAAATACTCAAAGTAAAATATCCTCTAAAAGAAAAACAAGGACCATTAAGTAGGAAAATATAGCTTTACGTCTTTAAGCTCTTTTTTTTTAAATTCTGTTTTTCTCCAAAGCCTTTTCAAGACTCTTTAAGAATACTCTCCATCACCATATACACAACTCATTTTTTAAAATCTTAAACAATCTTTATCTAATAAAGGTTACTATTAATACAAAAGATGCTATTCAAATACCCCTAGTGATAGTTGTCATGGCATTTTAACAAACTATATTGTATATTTATATAACGCGTACTCTCTAAGTAACAGTATTTGATGACTACAGGTACATTAGCAAATGTGACAATGCTGAATCTCACTTCATTCACAGAGAAAAAAGAAATGCCCAAATAATTAAGCTCCCTTCCAAACCATTTTATAATATTTGACACCTTAATCAGACTATTGCCACAAAAGTAAATAGCCATCTACAACAGCTTGTTCTAGCTCCTTGAAATAAAATCTAAGTACTATACTGTCAGTAAAAATCCTCTAGTTAACATTGGTGATTCTGGGTAAATTCAATCCAATGTAATTCAACTAGGGTGCCCAATCAATATGTCTCAGATCCTATTTTAATTCTATTTTAAGATTAAGAAATATGACAAGGAACGAATTTTGATGCTTTTCTTTTATGCACACTTGTTCTAACTTGTATCCAATCAGAATCAACTAATCCAATATTCCCCTTTTGGAACCACTGAATTGGTATTCTTCCTAGGGTCTACTTCCTCTCCATTCAAAATAATTCATACAGAGTCATTTAGAAAATACTAAAAGAGCAAACACACTTATGGATGAGGGTAAAAAAAAAAAGCTAGCATGGGACAGTCAAGAATCAATGATAGAAGAAGAAAATAATCTATTAATGTTTAACAATGTTAGCAAATCTCTATTCACAAAGCAAATTAGGTTTTATAACTGAAGTAAGCTAAAATGAACTACCAACCAGTACCAATACAAAGCATGGTCTCTGAGTCTATGACAATTTATTAAATATAGTTTCATAAACATATATCATAAATAAGTTTTAGCCATAATCAGATGATACTGAATTCCTACATCAATAAATGTATATAAAATAAAAATGAAGGAAGTGCTTACATGACGTGATTCATGGAATAAGGTTTCTGTTGAAAAAAACGGCAGAAACTGGTTAAGTGAAGAAAATAACTATCGCAATTGTGAGAGGTAATGTTCCATTTCTTAAACTGGGTGGAAGACATATGAGTGTTGGGTGCATTGTTATTCTTTATACTTTACACATTTTTGTAAATATTTCATCATATAAAGTCAATATCTATAAAACAATGTTTAAGTGTGAGAAAAACCTGAGCAAACATTTGTTGATGAAAGAGGTAAAATGTACATATATATTCAATCCATTTTTGCTCATTACAATACTTTTAACATAAATGAATAGTGAGGCTAGGCGTGGTGGCTCACACCTATAATCCCAGCACTTTGGGAAGACCACTTGAGCCCCAGAGTTTGAGACCAGCCTGGGCAACGTAATGAGACTCCATCTCTACAAAAAAATCTAAAAATTAGCCAGGTGTGGTAGCTCACACCTGTAGTCCCAGCTACTGAGGAGGTCCAGGTAAGAGAATTGCTTGAGCTCTGGCAGTCGAGGCTGCAGTGAGCTATGATTGCACCACTGCACGCCAGCCTGGGTGACAAAGCAAGACTCTGTCCCTTAAAAAAAAAAAAAAAAGAAAGAAAGAAAGAAAGATTATAAAAAATGTTGAGTAGATAGGGAAAATATCTGATAATTTCTCCTTAATTTTCCTAGAGAAAATTAGCGGTACTTTTAAAGAGATACAATATGTGTGCGTATAATGTATGTTTATATACACACTATGTATACATACATACACCATATCAAACTACTTGACAGTAACTTTTTACCTCCAAAGTTCCTCCAAAACCAACCAACATCACAAATATCTCCTTGAGCACATAAGCTGTACTGATACTTCTCTACTCATAATCCCAGGAATAAATGAAAAGACAAATTCCCAAGGAGAAATGTTCATACTATAAATAATTATATTTTTTGTGTATATATATGCTTAATATTTATGTAAGTCGTATCAGGTACATCCTCATCTATAGTATCTGCTTTATGATGGGCAAATGCATTTTAATTAGGACTTATCAATAACTATTAAATAATTTGAGTGAGAGGGCAATACTGATGAAGAACACAAAGTCTGGAGCAAGTTCGCAAATTGAAACTTAGCTCTTCCACTTCTTAGCTATATAATATTGGAAAAGTTATTTAACCTCTCATTTAGTTTCTGATCTGTCAAATGGAAATAACAGTATATACCTCATAGGGTATTACAACTTATTAAAACAATGTACAACAGGGCTGACACAGAATAGGTGCCATATAAGTGAGAGCTCTACCAGTACAGCTCACCCTTCAACAATACAGGTTTGAACTAAGCAGGTCCAGCATACATGGACTTTTTTTGACCAATACAGTAAGTGAGATGCGAAACTCACTTACACCGAGGGCTGACTTTTCCTATATGCAGGACCTGAAACCGATACCCCATGTATACTGACGGATGACTGTAGTAGTAATAACATTTTTTTGCGGTGCGGTCTTGCTCTGTCACCCAGGCATGACTGTGCAGTGGCGTGATCACAGCTCACTGCAACCTCACAATCCTGAGCTAAAGCGATCCTCCTGCCTCAGCCTCCCAAGTAGCTGGGACTACAGGTGCACACCACCACACCCAGCTAATTTTTCTTTCTTTTCTTTTTTTTTGTAGAGACAGGTCAGGATATGTTGCTCGGTCTGGTCTCAAACACCTGGGCTCAAGTGATCCTCCCCCCTCGGCCTCACAAAATGCTGGGGTTACAGGCATAAGCCACCCACCTAGCCAGTAGTATAACAGCACTGTCCCATCTTCATGAACATACTGCAAACATTCTTAGGGATCTTAATTATTAACTGAAATCAGATACTACCTGTATCAAACACAGACATCAAATCTGAAGCCTGATTAACAGCAGTTTAAAGCCCTGAAGAGAATAGATGATTAATAAATAAATCTACATAATCATTCTAACAAGAACAATCTGAGAACATCGGTTCCCAAAAGTGCAACTATCAATTTCTTCCCTTACACAAGGGGGCAGTGATAACAAGAAAAGAATGGGGCTCTGCAACACCTCTTCCTACAGACAGTAGGGGGTGGCAGTACATATGGCTTACAGTCAGAACAAAACAGGAAGACCCAACAGAATTTCTCTTTATTTTCCTCTGGCCATCTCCTCTCTCTAGCTCCAACAGAGCCTCTAGGTGAGGGACATATCTACAGAAAAGACTAAAACCCAAAATTAACCACCAAGGAAAATCCAGTTTTGTCTTTGAAGCATATGATCCCTCAATGACTAATCTGGACCCAGGGAGAAGCCAATCGGTTATGTATTTTCGGATTATCTGGCAAATTATTATGATAACAACACTCAAATAAGTACTTCAATTCTTCTACAAGAATTATGACATAAAACACTAAAATATCATTAAATATATCCTAATGAACACATCCAGATATTTCTGCTTTTGTTTCATAGTATATTGACACTCATTGTATGTATACATATAAGTTACATTAAACAGCTCATCAAGGTGTCTTTTGTTACTTCTGAAATTCCAGCTATGTTCTGACAATACTCTCAAAACACAGGTGTTCTTCTTAAATGGAAATCATAATGTTTTGCAGCATGTGGGTAATTTCATATGTATGTATACATATATATCTATATATAGATATAGATATCCATATAGAGAGGGAAAAGGGAGAAAGAGAATATTTAATGTTTCATTTTGTGCTCACATTCCTAAGATGATCTACCTGAGAATTGCTGCAAGAAGCACTCCACTTGACAGTATCCATGTTGTTGCTTTTTATGCCAATTTACTGTATTCAATTTTTTCCTTATTTCACCATCCCAACACCAACAGCATACAAGAATATTTCACTACTGCCATTCTCTGTAATTAACCATTGCGATAGCTCTTGGCTCCAACCCCTCAAAATGCCTGAAAATTTATCCCTTTTGTTCACCATATTGTTTTGTTTTCCTCATTCCAGATATTTTCACCTGTGTAAAACTCAGGAAAGGGTCACATACAAAAAAATATTTCCCTTTGCCTAATGATCTTGAATGCACAATTATGGTCAAGATTTTTCCCCCCTTTTCTTTTCCTGGAGAGAAGCAGAGAAGAGAGTGAAAGACACCCAAAACACCAGATCTTCCTAATGTTAATTATCTTTGTTTATGTTTTACGAAAACCATTTTAAACATTCACACCTGCAATGGAAGACAAGACACAATTTTATCAGTGCTCTATACGCTGACAGCAAAACCTGGAATTATTTTAGCCCTATTTTTATCTTTCCCATCTCACAACCAGGCATAATTTGCTTTTTTCTTTCACGTGGTTACTTTCTCTGTCACAAAAAAATAGCTTATCATAGCTCCTCTCCACTTCTTGTGGTAAAATATCTAGCAATCAGCCTTATTAATCTTTTATTATACTCCACCTCCTTTCCCAGAGGAATTATCACTATCACTAATAACACTTCTACCATGAATTTCAACGCCACACAGGCCAGCCCATCCTGCGCCTTACCTGGCACATTTCACAACTACTTTTATGCTGCATTCTGGGGGCACATTTGCAACTCGTTCTGCACCACATTCCCTGCCACTTTTAGCAGTCTGCCTCGCATCTTATCCTGGGTCCCCGTCATCTGGAGACTCTCTAGGTACCAAATTCCATGACACCCTCGGTGACAGCGAAGTGGCGGCGCCGGACCCATCTGAAGCCAGCCTTAGTGCCACATTCGGAGCCAGCCTTCCCCACGCCTTTGACACGGGCTGCACTTCGCTGCCCATTTCGCTGCCTCCTCGCTCGCCCCCGCCCCTCTCCCTGGAGCCGAGGCGTTGGAGGCGAACGCCCCTGTCACTGAAGCGACCTTTCCTTTCCCCGCGCCCCCGGTCTCTTACCTGCCGCTCTGAGGGGCTCGCTGCACCTCGGGGTCAAGCCCCAGTCCCCGGGGTCTCCCGTGAGGACCGCGCCGCCCGCCGGCGCCGCCCGCGATTCCCAGAGCGCCTCGCTGCGCTCCGACGCCCCGCGGTGGGTCAGCGCCCCGGTACGGCGCGGCGGGGCCTCGCAGCCCGCGAGCTCAGCCCGCGGCGGTCCTCCTGTCAGCGGCGGCGCGGGGGCCGGCTCTCGCCCCTCAGCTCGGCGGCAGCGGCGTCGGCGGTGGCGGGCGCCTTGCTCCGCCTCGCGCGGCACAGCCGGGAGGTGAGCGCGAGGGGGATGGGAACGGGGGCGGGGCCGCCCCGAGGAGGCGCGGAGGGCGGCGGCGGGTGGGCAGCGCTGGCAGTCCGGGGCCGGGTGCTCGGAGCGCCTGCAGCTTCCCCCGCCGGGCGGGCGGCTTGCGCGAGGCGGCTGTGCCAGCGGGCCCTGCCGGAGCAGCGAACCCAGCAACCAGCAGCCGGCCGGCGGCTCGCTAGCGCCGCAGCCGCGCTGGGGGCGTCGCACCCTCGGAGGCCGCCCGCAGCCCCGCCCCCTCCGGGCTGGGGTGGGGAGGGGCGCGAGCGCGGAGGGAGAGCGCGTGCGTGGGGGCGCGTGCGTGGTGGAGCGCGCGCGCCCCCGCCTCCTCCTCGGTTTGGGGGCGGGGAGATGCTGGGCGCGAGAGTGGAGACGAAACCCTTCTGTGCGCTGGCAGACAGGGCTCTGGCTCTGGCTTGCTGAGGTGTCTTGGCATTTCTCGTCTCCTCAGGGGGCTTGGACTGGTGGGGTCGATGGCATTTGGTGGGGAAGCCAGGAGGAAGCTCAGTAGCTAACCAGGCCCTACATAGTTAGGCTCCGCCCCCGGGGGTGATGTCACTCTCGAGGTGGCTGCTGCTGTCACGTGCGCCCACTTCGGGGCCTGTCCTCCTGCTTTGATGGCGAGAACGTTCCTCCAGATTTCCACCACTTCGGCCACCTTAGGCACGTATCACGCCTAGAGTCATCGAAGCCTACAAGTGTCAGTCTCTCCCCGATTCTCAGTTGTAATTTGTAGACGGCTTCAAGAGGCCACAGCTGGCTGTGGTGGACTCAGGATGAGGGAATAAAAAAGGGCGGGGGGGGGAGCGGGAGAAGGGAGACTGTTATTTAGAATAATTGCTGAAAACTCACCAACCACAGCTTGCGAGCCTGAGGTAAAGTCATAACGCTGCTTCTGACACTGCCAGGTTGGACAAGAAATAATGTGGTTTTCAGAGCTAGTTGGCAAGGCACGGAAAGCCACCACATTAAAGCCTCATTGAAGAATATTAAGTCATATTTCCCCCACCACCTAGATCTTCTTCCTCTTTGCTCTTCCTTTCCCTCCTATCATAAAACAGCAAGTCAACTTTGGGACATATCTGGGACATAAACATTTTCGCATGCTGCAAGATGACGCAAGGCAATCACTACTACATACTCTGCCTCGCTTCTCTTCCTTCCCATAAACTGAGATGACCTTTCCTGGTCATCCACTTCCTAACGAGATGCCATGATTGGAAATAGATGCACCAAATTACATCAATCAAGGAAACTGTGGTCTGTGGAGCTTCTGAGGTGGAGAGGTTTGTTTGTTTGATAACAGCGCTTTGACTCTATTAGCACTTTAGGAGTTTGTTTGATTTTTTGAAAATCAGTATTAATTTCAGAACACACAAGAAATTGGATATGAAGCCATGTCTTCAAGCTCGTCTCAACAGTGATTTCTTGAAAAGTCAAAGCTAGAGCAGTCTTAAATACTACAGCTAAAATGGCAAGGTGAAAGACTGCCATATGGAATCTTTTGGTGTTAAGTCCAAAAAGTTAGATTAGTCTAACTAAAACCCATCTACCTATGGTGATAGAAGCAAGGTAGTCATTACTTATGGGGGAATTGACTGAGAAGGAACAGGAGAGAGCCTTCTGGGTTGCTAAAAATGTTCAGTATACTAATACAGTTAATAGTTACAAGGGTGTATATATTGCAAAATGATCTGTGTGCTTTATCTCAGTTTTTAAAAATTGCATACACCGAAAGAAGCATTGCAGTGCATCATCATTGGAGTCAGGAAACCTAGGTTTGAATGTCAGTATCATCCACCACTTACGACTATGTGACCTTGAGCAAGTCTCTGAACCTTGTTTTCTTCACCTGTCTAATGTGGTTGATGATACCTCACAGGATGATTGTAAAGATTAAATGAAATTCTGGAAAATACTTGGCACAGAGCCTGGTGTACAGTATGTGCTCAGGAAACAGTAGCTATTCTGTTATCCTTCTTACACTTAAATATACACTATTTAATTCTCCTTTGGTCTTTTTAATTTATTTTTAAGATTACTTTGTATCTAATCCTTTCCCTGTGGATTTCACTGAGGCTAATAACATTCCTTCCCACGAGAAATAACAAAAGTCAGTCAGGGGTGTAATATGTTGATTTTCAAACTAGTTCAGGTGCCAACACCTAGAAATTATGCTGCAAATTGTGGAGCATCATCAAATATTGATAGATTTAACTGCTATGTGAAATTGACAGTTTTACTGGCACTAAATATGGCTGTATTATGCTTATACAGATCTCCACATATTTAAAAAAATTGTATTTTTAAGAAATAATATGCCTGTGTTTTTATTCTAAATTTGTTTGCAACCTTTTTACAAGGTAGGAAATACCAAAAGTTTAATAATAATCCACGAAATGAAAACCTTTGAACCCATTTTTCCTAGAAATTAGAAACACACTATAATTGTTCAATTTTAGCAGCAGAGCTCTTTGTCGAATTTTCCCACAGTAAGCTCTCATAGCTGCAACCCACATGGTCTCTTGCTCTGATAAAGTGAGTAACTCTGACTCACTACACTTATCCTACTTCCAAAGATCAGTCCCCACTTCTTTTGGCTGACCTTTCCCAAATCCCATTTTCACACAGGGCATTGCAGTGCCCACTGCAGCGAACTTGCTGCTTCACTGTTTTCATCATCCAATGTGCTTCTATTCAGCCAATTCTCTTCCAGATAGTTCTACTGTCAAGCCATACAACTTGCTGCCACACTCTAACATTGTGGAGGAAACAATATGTCTCTGACAGAGGTGAGGGTGGAGTACAGTAGGGACAGAGAGCATCATTGTAAAGAGAAGCCACCTATGTGCTCAACTCCTCTCCCCGATTTCCTTTTCTATCACTAACACCTGAAACCCTGAGAATACTAATTTTGTTACCTACTGAAAGTCCATTCTAGTCAAGGTGATAATTTAGTCTATAAATTAAACTTGGAAACATAATATATGCCATCTAAGAAGAACCTTCAAATAATTGTCCATAAAGTAGCCCAACCTTACTCTACAGCTCCCAACTTTTCAGTGCCATCTATATCATTCAAAATGCCCTTTCTTGGTTTATCAGCTATGCACAATCACTCACCTCTGCTTATTTCTTCCCCTGATAACTCTAAGTCTCTCAATTAAACCATCAGGCCCACCTTTTTCTACCCTTATCCCTCAACTCTCCCTATTGAATAAAGAGGAATACCATCCACCATTGATTGATCACCTACAGGCTAAAAATACTTAACTAATTGCTTTATATACTACCTCATTTAATCCTCACAACATCCTATTGAGTATTTTATTTATTTGTTTATTTATTTATTTTTAGAGACAGGGTCTCGCTCTGTCACCCAGTCTAGAGTGCAGTGATGTGATCACACTCACTGTGACCTTGAACTCCTAGGCTCAAGCGATCCTCCTGCCTCAGCCTCCTGAGTAGCTGGGACTACAGGCATGTGCCATGGTACCAGGCCAGTATTATTATCTTATGTTTATAGATAAGGGGGGCCCTGAGAGGTTAAATAACCAGCCCGAGTTCACAATGGACGATGGGTAGAGCCACAATCTGAAACTGGACCTAAACTTTATCCTCTATCAGTTACCCTCAAGAAAATGCCATATAAAATGTAAATGAGAACACAGAATACATCTTTTTAAAAATGTGAGCCAGGCCAGGCACAGTGGCTCACTCCTATAAGCCCAGCACTTTGGGAGGCCAAGGCAGGAGGATCACTTGAGCCCAGGAGTTTAAGACCAGCCTGGATAACATGGAAAGACCCCCAGTTCTGCAAAAAAATGGAAAAATTAGCTGGGCACACACAAATAGTCCCAGCTACTTGAGAGGCTGAGGCAAGAGGATCATGTGAGCCCAGGAGTTCAAGGCTGCAATGAGCTATGATCATGCCACTGCACTCTAGCCTGGGTGACAGAGTGAGACCCTATCTCCAGGAACAAAAGGAAAAAATGTGAGCCGATTCACACAATGAAAGTATTTCCAAAAAGTTGATGTAAATGAGATTTTTCTCATTGATTGTTTTTCATAATTTCATTTTTTATTGATCTGTAATTGAAGACTTCTAACCCAATAATTTCAACATTTTTCCCACCAACTTCTACCTCAGCCTTTTGATGAATAGTTAATAATTTCTAGACTAACACTTTAAAACATTTCCACATAGAGGAGCTACTACTTAAAATAAGTTTCTAGTAAATCCCTTTTTTGTAAAGTGAAAAGTTTATGTGTAATGTGAATAAATAAATTCTCATGTATGTTACAATGACATTTATAAATGTTTGACAAATATTTGTGCCTACTGTTTGTGTATAGCTGTGATACTGTTTGTGTATAGGGCATATATAATTAATTTGAAAGAAGTCTTGCTACTTGACCCTTGTAATCTTTTTTGGAAACAAAATGCTTAAAACATTTAAATATTAATATAGCATATTACAGAAGTAAGTGTCAACATGAGTAAAACAGTTCTGTAATAATACACAAGGGGGGAGATAAGTTTGACTGGGATGGTATGAGACTACTTCTTTAGCAAAGTAGATAGGAAAAATAAGTAGGTGGAGAAGGGAAGCAAGGGAGGGCCCTGGGAACTCAACAGAAGTTCAGAAGAGAGAATGAACATAACAACCCCTTAGGTCAAAGGATGGACCTCTTTTGGAGATACTTTCTTTTCTTTTTTCTTTTTCTCTTCTTTCTTTTTCTTTCTTTCTTTTTTTTATTTAGTTACTTTCTTAATAAAGATAAGCATTGGTGTGAACTACAAATAGACACATTGCAAGTCTAAATAAAAAAACATTGAGCAACAAGTGTGGCTGAATAGAAGAGTACTTAGTAATAAGGAGATAAGACACCAGTTGGTAAAAGGTTGGAAAGACCGGCCGGGGCCAGACTGCACAGAGTTTTTCTTATTGTCTAGGAAAGGAGACACTGTGGATTCTTCGAGCAGAAGAATGTTAAGAGGTCAGTGTTTAAAACATTCATCTAATAGGGTGGATTTGAGCAAGTGTTAAGGGTCTGGTTAAGAAGATATTACTAGGCCGGGTGCGGTGGCTCATGCCTGTAACCCTAGCACTCTGGGAGGCTGAGGCGGGTGGATCGCTCAAGGTCAGGAGTTCGAGACCAGCCTGAGCAAGAGCGAGACCCCCGTCTCTACTAAAAATAGAAAGAAATTATATGGCCAACTAAAACATATATAGGAAAAAAAATTAGCTGGGCATGGTGGCACATGCCTGTAGTTCCAGCTACTCGGGAGGCTGAGGCAGTAGGATCGCTTAAGCCCAGGAGTTTGAGGTTGCTGTGAGCTAGGCTGATGCCACGGCACTCACTCTAGCCCGGGCAACAGAGTGAGACTCTGTCTCAAAAAAAAAAAAGAAGATATTACTATTTAAGGAGCTGAAGAAGATAGCTGATAGTCAAGGATTGTGGGAGTGGAAATAGAAACGAATAGTTCCAACATCCACTGTGTGGAAAAAATTAACAGAATCCACTGAATAAATGCAGGGGGAATCAAAATACAATAAGGTAACAACAAGTCTAGCTGCCTACAAGACTGGTGTACCTTTGATACACTGAGTGTCAGAAAGGCTGGTTTGAGAGAGAAGAGTGAGAAATGGTTTGGGCATACTTTGTGTTTGCAGTAGTTCTGCACTGCTTTTGAGTTATAAAACCCTTCCTTTGAGAATCTTATGGAACCAATTGATCCTCTCTGCAGAAAAAAAAGGCATTCATATTTATGTATATTTGTAAGGTACACCCCTGAAATTGACTGACAGAGAGTTCTTGACCCAAGCTGAGCCAATCAGAGCCCTTCCTGGAATTTTTGTACTTTGTATGCAAAGGATCAAGTCAGTCTCTCCGTGGTAGCTAAATCTGTGAATGCTGTTAGCTGATGTATTTCCTAACATGTGAGCCTGAGAAACAGAATGCTCAAATGCAGAATGAGAGGAGAGAGACAGAAAAAGGGGGTTGGGGACAGAGAGAGCCTAACAGAAAAAAATAAGAGGTCAGAAATGAGACAGAGAACATATCCTAATGGCAATTGAGTCCATTGATCCATCACACTCTTATCCTTGAATTCCACGAGATATCCCAGGCCTTTATTGAATTTGGAGGTAGAACCCCTAGTTTATTTCCTACCCACTCCTTGGCAGTTTCTTACTTAATACATTCCTGGTAACGTATACAAAAGTTGGTTATGCAGAAGTTAAATGCATTGATTATTATAGGAGCAATGCTTATTTTTCCTAGACAGCTGAAAAATAGTATTCAATTCCTGCTTGCAACTCACCTTTAAGATACAAGCTTTGATAATGTATTTCTACCATGTGTTATATGTTCTAGTTTTGTCCTAATTAATATCTACCTGACTGAGGCTAAAGAGTCACTGGTTTATATGTAACTGACTCTGTCTTTGCTCAATTGTATTAAGTTTAGAAAACCTATACTTATTACTAGCATCAGCATTTTCATTTTTTCATTTTCTACTCATATTTATAAATAGTGGGGAAAATGTAATAAAGTATTCAAATAATTGTGTAAACTTATACCAAAAATGGTGATGCTACTGAAAATAAACTCTTGCTAGGCTGTGCCACTGTGTAAGAGCTTAAAATGTTCATCCATCAGCAGATGCATAAATGTCACAATTCAATGTATAAAAAATGACCAAGGAATGACATTGTATAATGTAAGGAAGTTTTAGTTGATCTAAAGTTTAAACCATAAGCATTAATGATCACCCATTTTGCACTCACAGTTGACACTTTTATTTTTCAAGGGCAACATGCTAATGAGATTACAACACTGTTATCATGAAGGATATTTTTTATGCCCAAATACAAAAATTATGCCACTGACCCACCACTAACAAGACCCAAACTTTGAGTTGATTCTAATAGTTGGATGGTTTTTAATGAACCTGACACATCTCCTCACTCAGAGTACATAAGTAGTTACAAGGTAGGTAGTTCATAACTATTAGAGGGGTGGTGTGGACAGACAATGACTACACAGTCACGGTTTAGTACCACAGCCTTTATCAATTAGCCGTGAGTAAAAGTAAAGATAAGAATACAGTAGAGTTGTCTACCAGGCACGATGGCAGCACTTTGAGAGGCCAAGGCAGGAGGATTGCTTGAGCCCAGGAGTTTGAGGTTGTAGTGAGCTGTGATGATGCCACTGCACTCTAGCCAAGGAGACACAGCGAGACCTTGTCTCAAAAAAAAAAAAAAAATGTGTAGAAGGGGCAGGAGGAATATATAGTTTGGACCTCACCCCACTCAGCTGAAGCCTGGTGAGCAATTTCTGTAGGGTTAGTCAACCCAGCCTGACACACAACATGAAAGGAACAAAGGAAGGTAAAGAATTAGAATTCAATAGAGGAAAAGGGAAGGGGCATTTTAACATTATGTTACCAACCTAATAATTGTACTGAAACTTCATTTGCATGGAACTCAGCTATCTGAAAATCTCATCTGTGTGGAGTACAGCAAAGAACCGAGGGAATAAAGGAGATAGAAAAAGGTCTCTACAGAAACAAAATAGAGATCAAGTCCATACCCTAAAGATTATGCCCATTACTCCTAAACATTCCTCGAAGCCCTTTCTCAGAGGCTATTAATTTTTACTTGGATTTGATTTTAAAAGACCTGGCAATCTGGTTTCCAAACCCATAGAAAAGTAAAAGCAACAAACTAGAAGAAAGTGGAGAAACTGTCACAGCAGGCATGCAGATAACACTGAGAAGAGTTACAAAAAGGCAGGAATAAATACAATACATTTTTGAAAGATTTCATCTCAGGTTGATTACAATATTTAATGTTGACAATTATCTTTATTTATCTGGAAAATTCCTACTCCCAAACCCCACATATAGAGAATTGGCCTTCTCATGGTCTGTGCCCAGGTACACTTTATCATTAACTTAATAGAGGATTAGGCAGCCTGCTGAGCCACTCCCTGCTTACTGGGCCACAGTCCAGAAGTGAATTCCCTTGCAGCTTTCCAAAAGGAGGTCAAACAAGCCCTCAGGGACTCTCAAGAGAAAGAAGTTGCCAAAGGCTAAATTTGGCACTGAAGTCAGGCCCTGGACTGGGATAAACTGTGCCAGCACTTTTCAGTTATGCTTTCAAGACCTTGATCAGAATAGGCAGGACTAGATAGCTATTCCCAAGAGCAGCTTAGCAGCCCAAACTGGAAAAACTTATCCAAGCCAGAGTTTTTGGGGTAAACCTGAAAATGGAAAATGCCTCCTTTACCTCCTTGACCTCTACTATCTCTTATCTGAAGAAATAATTCCTGCCAACCCAATCAGGTCCTCAGTTTAGCCTTACTCAAGACAGGAAAGGAAGACTAGCCATATTTTTATTTTAATCCCCCAACCCCCATTTTAAGTGTAACTGGATAGTTTTGTATTTAAGATGCTTTTTTTTGTTTTGTTTTTTGGTCTTTTCTCTCATACAATATTTTATTGAATTATAATTCACATATCATAAAATTCATAAAGTATATAATTCAGTGGATTTTTTGTGTATTCACAGAGTTGTGTAACCACAACCACAACAGATTTTAGAGCATTTTTCATCACCCCAAAAAGAAACCGTTTACCTATTAGCAGTCACTCTCCATTTCTCATCAATCCTGCCAGCCCTAGGCAACCACTAATCTAATTTGTCTCTATAGAGACATTTAATATAAATGAAATCATTCAGTATGCGGTCTTTTGTGTGTGGCTTCTTTCACTTAGTATAATGTTTCTAAGGTTCATGCATGTTGTAGCCTGTGTCAGTACACCATTTCTTTTTATGACTGTGTAATATTTCATTACATGGCTATATCACATTGTATTTATCCATTCATCAGCTGATGAACATTTGAGTTGTTTCCACTTTGGGGCTACTATGAATAATGCTGCTGTGAACATTTGTGTTCAAGTTTTTGTGTGGACATACATTTTTGATTCTCTTGATTATATACCTAGAATTGCTGGGTCATATGGTAACTGTGTAACTTTTTAAGGAACTGCCAAGCTGTTTTCCAAAGCAGCTGTACAATTTTTCATTTTCACCAGCAATGTATGCCAGTTCTAATTTCTCCATATCCTCAAGCCAACATTTGATCTGTCCTTTTTATTATAGCTATCCTGTTGGGTATAAAGGGACATTTCACTGTGATTTTGATTTGCATTTCCCAAATGACTAATGATGTTCAACATATTTTCATGTGCTTATTGGCCATTTGTATATTTTATTCTTTTTGATGCTATAAGTGAAACTGTTTTCTTAATTTTGTTTTCACATTGTCCATTGCTAGTACATAGAAATACATTTGCTTTTGTATATTGATCTCGTATCTTCCAACCTTGCTGAACTTATTTATTAGCTTAATAGTTGTTTTTGTTTTGTTTTTGAGGCTGGTCATCTTGATGAATGTGAGAAAGTTTGCTCAGCTAGTCCAGGTTCTCAGCTGTGCCTGTCCTACCGATCCTTTCTTCCTTCCTAATTACCCACTTTCCATTATCTCCAGGAGTAAAGACTTAGCACATTCCTTCTAAAAGTTTGGCTGCCCCTGGTCTGCTTTTTTTCTG
Source organism: Lemur catta (assembly GCF_020740605.2). Taxonomy (NCBI): domain Eukaryota; kingdom Metazoa; phylum Chordata; class Mammalia; order Primates; family Lemuridae; genus Lemur; species Lemur catta. Next base: position 43,519,189 of record NC_059142.1, on the reverse strand, counting down.
ATCTGTGGCAGGTATCTCTTTGGCTACTAATCCTACATCACTAAAGTCCCAGCCACCACTTACCACATGAACTGCTAGTATGGAGTTTTCTAGGGAACAATGACTGCAATAAATTCCTCATCTGCCACATCTTCATAAATCTGATTTCATGCACCTGTTAATTTACTGCAATTTCTACCTATAAAACCTAGGTTTTGTGTGGCCTGGTGTTGGTGTCACTGTACCAATATGATTTTTATTATTATTGTCAACAAGTACTATTTTACTCCATTCAGGCTCCTATAACATAATACCATAAATTCAGTAGTTTGTAAACAACAGAAATTTATTTCTCACAGTTCTAGAGACTGGGAAGTCCAGGATCAAGATGCACACTTGTCTGGTGAGGGCCCACTTTCTGGTTCAAAAATGGCACCTTCTTGCAGTGTCTTCACATGGTGGAAGCAGTGAGGATCTCTCTGGGGTCTTTTATAAGAGCACTGATCTCATTCAGGAGGGCTCTGCCCTTATGACCTAATCACCTTCCAAAGCCCCCCCCCAATACCATCACCTTGGGGGTTAGGATTTCAATATATGAATTTTGAGGGAACACAATATTCAGACTATAGCAAGCATCAAGGAGGGAAGATCTCAAAGAAAATTCCACCATTTTAGACCATGGGGTAACCACAGCTGCAAATATTCTAGACTGGCAGAAGAAAGTGAACTAGTGGTAGTCTGGGAATATAGCACCAAGCTGCCCTCCACTAAGCCAAAGATTAATTCTGTAGTAATTGCTACTACAAAAAAATAGTACTTTAAACTATTTACCAACTAAACAAAGTATGATACAGCCATCAAAACAAAAATACGGGAAGGCATTATGTAAAACAATCTCTAAGATACACTATTTTGTGAAAAAGCAAATTATAGAAGTCTAGGTTACTTTAGTTTTCTATTGCTACTATAACAAATTAACACAAACTCAATGGCTTAAAACAACACTAACTTATTACCTTATAATTCTGTAGGTCAGAATCCTATATGGGTCTCACTGGGCTAAAATCTACGTATCAGGAGGACTGTGTTCCTTTCTGGAGGCTTCCTTGCTCACGCAGGTGTTGGCATGATTCAGTTCCACGTGGTTGTAGGATTGAGGTATACAATTCCTTGCAGGCTTTCAGCTGTGGGGGTCGGGTCTCCCTTAGCTCCTTGAGATCTCTCTCCGGTCCTTGCATATAGTCCCCTATATTTCAAAATAAGAAACCAGGTTCCAAATCCTTTTCACACTGCCGTCTCTCTTACCCTTCTTCTGTTGTCACAGCCGGGAAAGGACTCACGTGTTTGTACTGGACCCATGCAGATAATCCAGGCAAGGGAAGAGGGGAAAATGCAGAGTGACTGTTAAAAGGTAAGGAATTTCTTTTTTGTACAATAATTTTGGAATTAATGGTGATGGTTCTACAACTGTGAATATACTAAAAACCGCTGAATATACTAAAATGGTGGATTTTATGGTATGTGAATTATATCTCAATTTTTAGCAAGCATAAAAACCATTTGTAAAAGTAAAAGCTGATCCACCTGAGTTCAAACCTGATTGTCACTATTTCATTTGAGTTCAACAATTTCAGCTGGGGGAACATAGCAAGACCCTGTCTCTAAAAAAATGAAAAAAAAAAAAAAATTCGCCGGGCGTGGTGGCATCGCTTGAGCCCAGGAGTTTGAGGCTGCAGTGAGCCGTGATTGTGTCATTTCACTCCAGCCCGGGCAAGGCAGAGACCGCCTCTAAATACATAAAGAAATAAACAAACAAACAATTTTTTATTGACATTACTAAATACTGAGACAAAGATGAAAATACTTTGTCTTTACCTTTCAAGAGCCCAAAGTCTAAAAGAGAAGACAATCACATGAACATATTTCAATTAACCTTGTCAGGACTAAGGTAGAGGTGTGCTTTGGGATCACAAGGGCTGTTAGGAAAGCTGGGCTTTATTCTAGAGGCAGTAGGGAACCACGGGAGGTTTTCAAACTGGGATTGACATGATCAGTTTGTGTTTTAGACATATCATCCTGGCAGCTGTGTAGAAGACTGATGTGAAGGCAGCATGGCTGGTATCAGAGAGATCAGTTAGGAGACAATTGTGGTAGTTGGGGTCAGAAATGATAGAAGCTTGAATGAAAAGCAGTGGTGCTAAGAATGGAGAAGAGGTGTACAGAGTCAATAAAGATTTGATAGGGAAAACTGTAGGACCTGGTGTGATGAGGAGTGAGGGAGAGGGAGAAGTCTATGATGACTCGGATTTCTGGCTTGCGTCACTGGGTAGATGATGGTGCCATTAACTGAGAAAAGGAATATAAGAAGAAGACATTTTCAGCCTGAAACAATGAGTTCAGTTTTGGACAATATTTAGATATGGGTACCTGGAAAATGATGGAGAGGATGTGACCAGAAAGCAATATAACTTTGGTCAAGCTACTTAATCTCTGTCTGCCAGTTTCCTGATCTATAAAATGGCAGCATTGTAATGAGGACTAATGATAATAAATATATTCATATCCATATATATAAATTTTTCCCAGAATTCAGGTATTAGGGGTACTCACCTAGTCAGCTTTGGGGAAATTGCAAACTGTACTAACTCTTTATTAAATACGTGCCTCGCTCTCTAATATAATAGAAAACTTGCTCAGTGGCATTGGAGGCATATTTAAATTTACAGGTGCAACTTGATTTAATCCAACTCAATGAAAATACAGATGTACCAGAAAGATCAGATAGAGGGTGATAATATGCTACCCAAAAGACTCAGTATAAGATTATTTTAATTAGGTCTTTCTCCTGGTGAATATAAACAAATTTGCTTTAGAGAAATTAGACTTACGTAAATTTCAAAAACAGCAAAAGCTAACTTTTATGTCATGGTTGCTGCATGCTGGGCATAACACCAGACTCTTTACAAGTATTATCTTTTTTATCCTCACAACAATCCTATTGTGGTAGATACAATTAGCATTCTCATTTATTTGTAACATAAAGAAACAGAGGCTGAGAGGGATTAAGTAATATAGCAAAGATTGCTAAGTAATAAAGCCAGGGCTCAAACTGAGATCTCTCTGACTCCAAAGGACAGGTTCATGACCAAGAGCTATTGTTATATATAAAGCCATGGCTAGATCAATTTAATGACCAAAATAATAATCTGGTTTGATTTATGTGAAAATTATTGACACTTCATTGTCACTTTCATTCTTTATACCTCTTTAGCATTCATTCTCAGTTAATTTCCAGATTCTATCTCTAATCGTCATGTGAGATTCCATTGTCTCCCTGCCCATCTTCCCTTCCTCTTATTATTTTATTCTATTCAACACACAAATTGGATATGTTCAGTAAACACGGAAGGCCTTGGCTTGAAACAGGAACATCTGTGGTATCTCCAGAAGGCCTTTCCTCAAATGCATTACAAACTTGTGCTTCTGGAGTCAAGACTGCTGAACCCAGCAGCCCAGCAACACAGAAAGCTTATGGAGGAAACCAAGTGCACATTCATGATGAGCTGGGTCGGTGGTGCCAGAGGAATTTGCTGAGTGGGAATGGAGAAGTGAAGAGTTGTTTGTTTTTCATAAGAGAGCGTGGCTGTGCTTTTTCCAGAAAATGGAAAGGAACCCAGCTGAGCAGCGGCATCTCTAGCACTGAAGCATTGGGTACATAAGAGAGTGGGCACAACAGGATTCTTCACAACACGGTGCTGGGTTTGAAAGACGGCACTTCTTGACACCTCAGACCCACATAGACTGCCTAGGCAAGGAATAGTCCCTGCTCATGGTTATTTGTCTGAATAGTGACCAAAAGTTTTGAGAAGAACCTTGCCAGAGGACAGAACTTTAAATTAATTTAACATGCAGCTTTTTTTTTGAATTGTTGGTCTGTATTTATCTTTTCATAATGGGAAGGCACCTCAATAATCAGGATGCATTGTGTTCAGGATCTAATTTCCCAAATGTCAGCATGCAATACATTTCAAAAGTAATTCACTTTGCAATGTGTTTTTCCCATTACACTCATATGGCAGAAATTATTGCAAATGATAGCCTAGGAAGCTGCGATCGTCATTATATCAGCTAAGGGGTCTGACTGGGCTGTTGACAGTAAAGGTTATTTCTACTGAAAAGAAAAAGAATTCCACACTATTTCAAAGATAAACATATTGGATGTCTTCTATCAACTGTCCCTCTCTCTCTCTCTAGCTTCATACTTTCCCTCGATTCCTTAAGCCTATCTGTTTATAGTTGCCTGAACGGGACTCAATATTTTGCCTCTGTGTTTTGCCTGTACTTCTCCCTGCTTAAATCTATGCCTCTTTTCTTCCATATATTTCCATCTAACCCTCAAAACCAGAATTTACCTCTTTTCAGATGCCTTCCCTAAACACATCCCACCAAGTGTGATCACTTTTGTTTTATGTTTTTTGTTTGGAGACAGGATCTCTGTCACCAAGGCTGGAGTGCAGTGGCATGATCATAGCTCACTGCAGCCTCCAACTCCTGGGCTCAAGCAATCCTCCTGCCTCAGCCTCTCAAGTAGCTAGGACTACAGGCACATGCCAATATACTCCGCTGATTTTTAAAATTTTTTGTAGAGACAAGGTCTTATTTGTTGCCCAGGCTGGTCTCGAACTCCTGACCTCAAGCAATCCTCCCACCTCAGCATCCCAAAGCGCTGGGATTATAGGTGTGAGCCACTGTGCCTGGCCCCAAGTGCATTCATTTTTTATTTTTAATTTCTTATCTATTGCAGCTTTAGTCTACACTATATGATATTTTCTTGAAATTACTAAAATGTTTCTTTGGATTTGCATATGTATGTTTTAGCCTCCAGTTAGATTTTATATTCTCTGAAGAGTTCAAGGGCTGTCCCTTTTATTTCTTTAGCATCCACAAATAGTACAATGACTCACATAAGAATGAAATAAATGCCATACCTGCGATATACTCTGACTAGTCTTATACATTTGACAGAGGTATCAAGAAAGATTTTATTCAACAGACATCAAATCAATTTTAAAGGTTAAAAATGAAATGTGAACATCCAATCCTAATGACTCTTTCATCCAAGACCCTGTTAAAGCTTTTCTTGTTTATATTTATAGTAGTTGCCTTTATCAAATCTCAGGATAACTATTAATGAATGGATAGAAGATTCTGTCCTAGAAAACAACAAGGTCAGTCACTCATTACTAATTTATACTCCAACAAATTTTATTATTCAACAAACATTTATTGAGCATATACTATAATACATAATATAACCTATAGTAGACACTGAAAGGTCCTTAAATTTGTACTTTGAGAACCCAAGGCACACAAAGTGAAATAAAAAAGAAAAAGAGAACAAAACTTGTCTTAGTTTAAGTTCGAAATAAGTGACCTAGAAAACATGGTGCTGAGTTACAGGGGTGGGAGAGGAGACATAAATGAAGGAGTGGCTAGTGAACTCTTCCTGAAGGTATTATGACATAAACTTGGCCTCAAATGATGGGCAAGGTAGAGACCAAAGGCACAGAGGCAAGAATGTACATGCTGTGTTTAAGTGGCAATGGCTGCTCATCTAGCTGTATAAAACTGCATGTGAAGAGCTTTTTAAACACCATAAGATATCATTATTATTGTTGTTTTAAACAATCAGTATTAATTTAGACATCCCTTTTATGGGGCTCTTTATTTCTGCCAGCATTTCTGGGCTTCTAGCTGGGATTCTTTTTACTTTTATCTAAAGAATTTCCTCTATTATTTCTTTTAGCACATGTTTGCTGATAATGAGCACTCTAGTTTTTATTTTTATGAAAATGTCTCTATTTCATATTCATTTTTAAAGGTATAAAGTTCCCCTCCATTACACCTTCATTTTGCTGGGTATAGTGTTCTAAGTTTGTGGTAATTTTTCCTACTCTTTAAAGATGCTATGCTCTTCTGGTTTCCATCATTCTGTTGGAAAAGTTAGCTGTCACTCTTACTGCTCATTTGAAGGTAATATACCTTTTGTTTTTAAACTCTGGTGAATTTTAACATTTTTATATTTGCATTCAGTTTTCATTGGTTTGACTAAGTGTAGTTTTCTTTGTATTTATCTTGCATTGAATTCAAAGAGATTCATGAATTTGCAGCTTGATGTTTTCTGTTAGTTTGGGGGAAATTCTTGGCTCGTGTATCTTCAAATATGGCTCCTGCCACATTCATTGCCTCCACTCCTCATAGGACCTCATTGGGAATCACATAAGATCTTTCATCATGTCCCATATGTTTCTTATATTCTTTTCTCTATATTCCACACTTTTTTCTTTGTGCTTCAATCTGGATATTTGACCTATCTTCTAGTTCACTAATCACTTCCACTGGGTCTAATACTGTTAAACCAATCTTTATCTTTTGAATTCTTCATTTCAGTTATTATATTTTTCCATTCTATGATTTACAGTTAATTCTTTTTTTTTTTTTTTTTTTGAGACAGTGTGTCGCTTTGTTGCCCGGGCTAGAGTGAGTGCCGTGGCGTCAGCCTTGCTCACAGCAACCTCAAACTCCTGGGCTTAAGCGATCCTACTGCCTCAGCCTCCCGAGTAGCTGGGACTACAGGCATGTGCCACCATGCCCGGCTAATTTTTTCTATATATATATTTTAGTTGGCCAGATAATTTGTTTCTATTTTTAGTAGAGACGGGGTCTTGCTCTTGCTGAGGCTGGTCTTGAACTCCTGACCTCGAGCAATCCACCCACCTCGGCCTCCCAGAGTGCTAGGATTACAGGCGTGAGCCACCGCGCCCGGCTACAGTTAATTCTTTTTTATCGATCCCAATTCTCTGTGAAATTCCTCATCTCTTCATCTAATTCCTTAAACATACTAGCCACAGTTACTTTAAAAAATCTGTGGCTAAAACCTCAAGATGTTTGCTACCTATAGGTTTACTTCTGTCATCTCTTTTGTCTCTTGATTTTCAGTCATTTGGTTCTGTTTCTTGACATTACTGATTTTTACACATTAAATGCCAAATCTTGTCTATGAAAAATTATAAGACTCTGGTTAATGGTATTATCCTCCACAGAAAAGTTTGGTTTTTTTTGGCAGTGAGACTTTGGGCACATCACCTTTATCCAGGCAAGCCAGGGTTGCTCTTAATTCTAGGGCATAATCCTTTCAGAGGTTTCCACTTAAAATCTTATTTGTTCACCAAAGTCCTTTCTACCTGATGGACTCTGAACTCCAACTTCTGTCTTCCCAGGACTGCTAAGAACCATTAAACTACTTACATCTCTGCTCAGCTTTTTAGCCTCTTAGTAACTGTTTTTAATTTTCTTGGTGTCTTTCCCTACACATGTGCAGCTTAGGTGTCATCCAATGCAGGCATTTGCAATTAGAAAGTGGACTCACTCCTCTGCTATTCCCTTTTCTTGAGAATTTTATGATCCTAAAGTTCTGACTACCCAGATTGCTCTCTGATGTCCTTAAAAAACTGTGGTTTTGTGATTTAACCAAATTTTATCATTGTTCTCAACAAAAAGATTAGTCATAACCAGAAATGGAAGTAAAGCTACTAACTTAGAAATAGTAAAAATAAAACTTAGTTCCTTTAGTTAATTTTTAAAAATCTTTGTTATTATTATTATTTTGGTATATGTTGACAATCTGTTTCCAAAATTTAAATGAGAAGACAAAGGAACTAGAATACCCAAAATAATTTTGAAAAAGAACAAAACTGGAGTATTAATACTACCTGATTCTCAGATTTAATATAAAGGTACAGTATTCAAGATACTATGGTACTGGTGAAAGGATAGACACATAGATCAATGAAACAAAAACAGAAAGTCCAGAATAGAACCACCAATATATGGCCAATTGACTTTTGACAAAGGTACAAAAGCAATTCAATGGAGAACGGGATAGCAAAAAAACTCTCAAAAACTCAACAGTGAGAAAACCAATAATGTGCTTAAAAAATGAACAAAAGTTTGAGTAGACACTTTACCAAAGAAGATATACAGATGGCAAATGAGCATACTTTTCATGTGTTTAACACATGAAAGTCATTAAGGAAGTGCAAATTAAAACTGCAATAACATACCACTATACATCTATTAGAATGGCTTAAAAAATGACAATACCAAGTGCCAGCAAAAATGCAGAGCAACTGGAACTCTCATACATTGCCTTTAAGGATGCAAAATAGTATGGCCACTTTGGAAAATGGTTTGACAGTTTTTTATAAAGTTGAGCATACACTTAACCTATGAGCCAGCAATTTCACTTCTAGGTATTTATCCAAGAGAAACAAAATCTTATATTCAGACAAAAATCTGTACATAAATATTTATAGAACCTTTATTCATAATTAGCCCAAATTTAATACAACACAATGTCCTTCTGGTAAATGGATAAACAAACTGAACTGCATCCACACGATAGAATACTGTTTAGCAATAAAAAGGAAATTTGCTAAGTTTGCTAACTTTGGATAGATCTCAAAGCATTATACTAAGTGAAGGAAACCAGACTCAAAATATTACATACTGTATGATTCAATTTATATGACGTTCTAGGAAGCAAAGTATAGGTGTGTTTAATGGTTGCCAGGATTTGGAATGGGGGGAGGGGTTGACTATGATTACATGACTATATGTGTTGGTTAATATTTATCAGAATTGTATATCAAAAGAATGTAGATTTTGCAAATGTAAATAAAAAATAAAAAGTTTGATATTTTCTCCTCAAAAAAATCTTTCTAATGTAAAATAAAACAAAGATACATAAAATTACATAAAATGTATAGTTAAATGAACTTTTATGAGGCAAACGTCCTGGAAACCTCATTAAGATCAGGAAATGGAACTTTACCCACCAGTCTAGAATCCTCTTTCATGTGTTGAATTTGAGTCACAAGCCTCTCCCCTCCCATAAGTAACCATTGTCCTGACTTTTATAGTGATCACCTTCTTGCACTTTCATAATTGTTATCACTCTAATGTGCATCCCTAGATACTACAGTTTATTCTTGTCCATTTAAAAAATGTTATATGCTTTTAAACTCCCTTTTAAATTATAGGTTCTCCTCTTTCCTTTTTTTCTTTTTTTTTCTTACAGTTTATCAGGCTCTTTGAACTGGGGAGCTTCCCATGGTCTGAAAGTTGCTGATTGCACACTTGTGGTGAGATATAGCATGTTCCTCTGTTCTCTGTATTTCCTGAAATTTGGCTGCTAGATCCAGAGACTGGATCAGACTCAGGTTTCATTCCTTTCCAAAGTGTCTGGCAAAACTATAGGAGTTATGTGGTATTTGGTGTTTCTTTTTGGGGGATGTTGCCAAGAGATTGGTGTCTGGCAAGACAACAAAAAACACATAATGTCAGGTTATTTATCTTTTCATGGTATTAGCAGCTGTTGATGCTTAATATTTATATCTTTAAATTCATTGGATTGTAAAATGGTGATATTATAATTCTGTCTTTTCTTTTTCATTTCTTAGTTGAAAAACTGTTATAAAAGACACTTCTCATTTATTATTTGGTTACCCAGTGGTATAGTTGATAGAGAAAAGGCAGGATAAATCTGTGATTCTTTCCCTTTATTTACCATATTTTAAAATAACAAATTAGTTCTCTATTATCCTTCGTAGGAAAGCATTTTCTCTATTGGAAATCTCATTCTGAACTCATGGGTTTAAACATATTTAATAGCTTTTAATTTATTGAAATTATTATTATTTAAACTCAAATTGCCCCATCTTTGGCCAGTGGAGGCTTCTTCTTAAACTTGGATCCTTTGTACTTTTGGTGCAACCCTGGTAATCTTTGATAACTTCCTTGCTATCTAGTTTGACAAATGGTTCATTTTGTACATTTCCTACTAGTCCTGGAATCAGCGATCTCCCCAAAATACCCTGATTTCTTTTAATGAGAAATGGTATTTCAAAGTCACATTCTAGGGGTTAGGGATGCTCATTGCTGCTGGGTTGGGCGTTGTTTTCAATGGCTGGTCATTGTTTTTGACAGATGGAATGGATGGTATTTTCAATGGACAGAAAAAGGAAATGCACACACACACACACACAAATAAATTTAAAAATGAAATACCTCATGAGTTTATATTGATACTGCCAATTCAAATTCAAGACTCTAGAGCTTTCTTTTAACCTCTTCTGTATTCCATCCATATTCCCTTTCTTCCTTACCAAGAAGCTCTATCTCAAGAAGTTGGGAAATTACAGAATGAGAATATCCCACAAGTACTCATTTGTTTCATTTCCCACTATACGTACAACAGTCTCAGAATAACAATACTAATACTACCTCCAATATGAGTAATAATTGTAATTTACAATTTTTATTTTGTATGTGCTCTCCTTCATTTTTTATAGTTGTGCTGTACCTACATTGTCAGAACACACAGCCATTATATATCATGCTCTCCCTTTCAGCCCGCATTTAGTCTTAGTTGTACCAGTAACTGTATTTAATGCTCACCACTAGTCCTTGTGTTGATCTCTCTGGTCATTTTGGTTGTCTGATGTTCATTCTCTAGTAGATTCATCAAGAAGAGCTCATGGGAACAATATTCCTTGAGATCTTACATATTTTATAACAGTTTGCCTGTATCGCCTATACTTGGCTCATATTTCCTTTCCTTAGTTATAGTATGATATTACTCTATTTCCTGATGACAATCTAAAAAAATTAATTCTGAAGATAATCTAATTTTCTTTCACTTATAAGTCATACATTCTTTTCTCTAGAGGCCCAAATAATTTTTTTATTTTTCTTTAAATCCAGTAATTTTACTAGAATCGATCATTCTGGGTATTTTGTGTGTCATTTTAAATCTTTTTTTCTGAAAAGTTTTCTTTTCTTTCTGTTTTTTTTTTTTGTTTGTTTGTTTGTTTTTATTTTCATTTATTTGTTTTGAGACAGAGTCTTGCTCTGTCGCCCTCGGGTAGAGTACAATGGCATCATTATTGCTCACTGCAACCTCAAACTCCTGGGCTCAAACAATCCTCCTGCTTCACCCTTCTGGGTAGCTGGGACTACAGGCACACACCACCATGCCTGGCTATTTTTTTTTCTATTTTTAGTAGAGATGAGTCTTGCTCTTGTACAGGCTGGTCTCAAACTACTGGCCTCAAAAGATCCTCCCGACTTGGCCTCCTGGAGTGTTAGGATTACAGGCATGAGCTGCCACACCTGGCCTTGAAAGGTTTTCTTGAATCTAGTTTTAGTATTTCTTCTGTTCCCTTTTTTTTTTCTTCTTTAGGGACTTCTATTATCTATATTTTTCAGTCTTGTCACTTCAATATTTGTCATTTCCTCTTAAATCTTTGTCTCTTTCTGAATTGAAATATAAATATTAAAGATTTTCTTCTTTTTCATCTGTCTCTTTTTAGGCATTACTGTTGAATTTATTTGCTCTTATTCTCTTTCTAGCTTACTCTTCATTCTTAAATTATTTTTGCTTCATTTCTAATTATTTCCTGAGTTCTATCTTTTCATTTCAGAGTTTCTCATTCTCATTTCTGTTATTTCATATCTTGTATTATTATTTTAATTTTTTTATCTCATTTAGAAATAGTAGGTTACAGTTTTTGTCTATTTTGTGGGTATTTCTTTCTGGGATGTTCTCATTGCCTGTAGGAATGTTTTATTTTATTTATTTATTTATTTTTTTGAGACAGAGTCTCACTCTGTTGCCCAGGCTAGAGTGCTATGGCGTTAGCCTAGCTCACAGGAACCTCAAACTCCTGGGCTCAAGCAATCCTCCTGCCTCAGCCTCCTGAGTAGCTGGGACTACAGACATGCACCACCATGCCCAGCTAATTTTTTTTATATATGTATATTTTTAGTTGTCCATATAATTTCTTTGTATTTTTTAGTAGAGACAGGGGTCTCACTCTTGCTCAGGCTGGTCTCGAACTCCTGAGCTCAAATGATCCACCCACCTCAGCCTCCCAGAGAGCTAGGATTACAGGCGTGAGCCACTGCACCCAGCCTGTAGGAATGTTATTCAGCTCCTTGTTTCTTTTTTTTTTCCTTGTAAAAATTATGTGATCTTGGTATTTTTCTGTTGCTTCTTTCAATGTGAACTTCATTTTTCTGAATATTTGTTATAAAGTGGTATTGAGGAAAGCTTTTCTTACTTCACAAAACTCCCTGTGTTGATTTGGAGGAGTGTTAAAAAATAAGGCAGCTTGCTTCATGATATTTCACCATTTTGATGTAGAGGTTTTCTTTCCCTCATCTTTTGTCCATGTCCTATTCAATTTTTTTCCCACTGCAAGCAGCTTCTCCTTAGTGTTAGTCTCTGCCCTGCAAAGGAGCCCTGGCAGGTCTGTTTTGAGATTCATAGGAGCAAGACTGCTACAGTCTCGAGACCTTTTTCCCATGGGCTTCACATTAGTATTGGTCAAAACCCCTACCAGTTTCAGCTGCTGTTTTCAGACAGGCTTGCCCTCTCTCCGGTGAATACCTATTGGCTACTTTTTGGTCCTCCTGTTCTTAGGCCCATCAGATGCAGCTTCCTTATCCTTTCTCCCACATAGGCACTGGTACCATACTAGTCTGTGGCTATTGGTGGTTTGTCTCTACCCACTTGTATTTTGTGGTGATAACTTGTCACCTAGTTTTGTGCTAAATGTCGTTCATGGATTTTTGGTTTTGCTATCCAGCTGTTCTCTCTGTTTTGATGTAAGGATTCAGAGGGAATGAAAAACTATGCTGCTGAAGCTGTCATCTTCCCAGAATCCTCTCCCAAGTTAATTCAATTATAAGTGTATTTTGTATTACAGTCCCTTTGGGAGACTGCTCATAACTTATGGGTGTTGATGTCTTGCTTCTATTTGGGCCCAGGACGGTGAAGGGCTTTAAATCTTAGCTGTTTGTGATACCACAATTAATGACTAAACATAAGGAAACTAAAATATGAACATAGTAAATTACCAGGTCCCATGAATTTTTTAAAAAAACATTTAAATTTAATTACAGCAGAAATATTTCTGAGGATTTGGGGATTGTTTTTAACAATAAATAAAGGAAACCATTTGTGTATATATTCTCAGAATTAACACAATGCATCTTTCTTTTATGGGGTACAGATGCATAAATTACTGGTGTACAAGCTTCATAGGATATATATTTGCATATATTGCAATAATAAATTTTACTTTAATTTTACTACTACTGTTGTCGGGAAATTGTAACAACTCGCAAAAAAAAAAAAAAAATCTTCAGTAGGCAGGCAGTCAACTGACAGTATCATTAGCTCTGACAGAGCCCAGCATGGACCTTTAGAACTAGAAAAAGTCTCAGGTGGTCATCTCCTCCAGACCACAGCCTCAAGAATCTTTCTAACTTAATGTGTTTAAGTACAGACAATTGTTAACAATGAACAAAATCTGTAAAAATGAGTTTTTGATTTGCTATCTAGTTTTGCTATCAGATGAACTAAGGTGTAGTGACAACAAGCACAGCAGGCAGAAACAATACTTAAGCACGTCCTCAAAAAAAAAAAAAAAAAATAACAGAGCTATGGTAGCTAGGAAACAGCAGCACAGATAGTGCATTGAAGAGGAATAGTTGAGGAGCCGGGGTAACTCTAGGGCCATGTTATGATGCTATGCAAGTGGCATTGCGTGTGGTTGCCATAGCTACAGAACTGCACAAGCTATAGACACACAGACCCTATGTACCCACCCACCCTTCTGCCACTGCTTTCCACACCTGCCCCTATGAGTTTTTTACAGCTCCAGTGTAAGGAGGAAAAGGCCATATGGCTTAAATCAAAATATTTTTTTCACTTCTAAAAACCAGAATACCAGAGATTCAGAGCAGAAGGCGAGGAAACATTAGAAAACATTTATATTTCCCAAGGGTCAAGAAGCTTCAGAACATCTACTCGAGGAGGAAAGGCTGGTGACCCTCCATGTCTACTCTCCTGTTCCCTTTTACCCTCTGGATTCCTCTCCTTGTGACACAGATCCTGGCTCTCTCTGCCTTCCCCACCCCCAACTTTCTGCCTTGACAGCGGCACCAGGGAGAGTTATATCATCAAGGGAATACATGTGGATTGAAGTGGTAGAGCAGGGATTAGATATTTTGGTGCTCTGTTTTTTTCTAGTGGGATTAAAGAAATACTTTTGAATGCCACTGCCTGATTTAAAGGAAAACCAGGGTAAACCAGGTAAAACAATAGTGGTTGTTGGGGGAAGGGGGTGGGGAGAAGAAAAAAGAACAGAAGAGGGAAGTGTCTTGGATATAATTAGGGAGGTCCCTAGGTATCACCCTGAATTTGGGAGCTGGGAGCTAGGCAAAAACAAACACGTGATGAGGAGGCACCCAAGGGGAATACTTAAATTTTTCCTGTGGTCTCTTCCTGGTGAACTAACTTATACTTAGAACAACTGAGGAGCTTACTTCTTTGTATTTATGGATATCATGATGTAAATAAAATGGTTTAGGTACTTTCTGGTTCTATTTTTGTGATTTCAGATGAAGTCTCCAGACCCTTTCCGCACACATTCTTTCTCTGCTCAGGCCATATAAGCCAACTCTGTCCTAAATATCTAAGACAGTGTGGCATAGAGGAAAGATGGCTCTGCCACCTGCATTAGTTTCCTAGGGCTGCCATAACAAAGTGCCACAAACTGGGTGCATTTGAATAGCACAAATGTGTTGTCTGTTCTGGAAGCTGGAAGTCCAAAATCATACTCCCTCTGACACCTGTTGGTGAATCTTTCCTTGCCTTTGCCTGCCATCTTTGGTGTTTTTTGGCTTCTAATCTTCCACTATTATATGGTGCTCTCCTTGTGTCCCTGTCTCTTCACATGGTTTTCTTTTTATAAGGACACCAGTCATATTGGATTAGGGGCCCATCCTACTCCAGTATGTCCTCATCTTAACTAATTACATCTGCAACTGTCCTATTTCCAAATAAGGCCACATTCTGAGATACTGAATGGTTAGAATTTCAACATGTCTTTTGTTAGGAGACACAATTCAACCCATAACACCATCCGTCCTTATCTGAGATCAAACCCAAACTCAGGCACTAACTGGCTCTGTGATCCTGGGTAAGTCTCTTAGCCTCTCTGAGCTGAGGTATTCTTATCTATGAAATGAGATCAAGGGGAGGTCATAATACCTCATAGGGTCATTGCCATGTGAAAGAGTAGAAAAGGAAAGAAAAGGAGAAAAGATAGGTGTATGCATGGTGGAGAGTGAAGAGCAGCTTTTTGTGGACTTGCTCGTTCGTAGAAAGAAGTACTTCTGACCCCATGAGTGAGTACTAAGGTATTAGCGTTAAGGGATCAGGCTGCATGATCAAAGTTGGGTAAGCAATCTCTTCACATGACCCTGTGTGTGTCTATTTAAAGTAAAAAGCATTTGATGTTCTCTGAATTAAAAGGCAGGGGTGTAGTTAATGTCTTGAATTTGCCACTAGGCTGCCTCATACCTAGTCCTGCTTTGTGATGAGATGTGCTTCCTCATGTGTTCCCAGGGTATTTGCTTCTTGTGATTCTTAGGAGGTTGAGTAGGGCTAAGCATAGATACTCTGTGGTTCATCTGTTCATTCATTCATTCAACAAATACTTATTGAGCAACTGAGGAAATAGAACAAAGTAAAGAATCTGCTTTCATGGAGCTTTCACTAGAGGGAGAGACAGACAATAAAAGTATAATTTATAATGCCAGATAACTATACATACCACAAAGAAAATAAAGCAGGGTAAGGGGATAGAACAGTAGTGATGAGGCCTCTCAAAACTGGGAAGGCCTCTCAAAACAGAACTTGAATTGAAACCTGCATGAATTGCGTGTCCTTGTGGTGTCTGGGGAATAAGCGTTCTAGACAGTAAGAATGGTAAATGCAAAGGCTTTGAGACTGAAGCATACGTGGTGTATTCTGGAAGTGGCAAGAATACCACTGTGGT
Source organism: Lemur catta (assembly GCF_020740605.2). NCBI lineage: Eukaryota > Metazoa > Chordata > Mammalia > Primates > Lemuridae > Lemur > Lemur catta. Next base: position 43,503,239 of record NC_059142.1, on the reverse strand, counting down.
TGGAGATTAAATGTGGAAAAAATTAATGATAAAAATACGTAAGCTAAATTCCAGAAAAATCGTAGAAAGCAATATGACATAGGGAAAAGTGTCTGGGCTTTAAAGCCAACAAGACTTGAGTTCAAACCCAAGCCCTGCCATTTACTAGTTTTATGTGCTAGGACAAGTCAACTAACATTTATAACCCCCTGTTTTCTTATCTATAAAGTGGGAAAATAAGATTTGTTTTATGAGGATATTGTAAAGTGAAAATGAGATTTTATTAATAAATGAGGTTTGAAAAGGGATCGGTTTTGGAAGATAGATTTGGGTTTGAATTCTTTTATACCTTACTCTCTCTGAAGCCATAAAACTGAGATTTAGCTTCTTCATATATAAAATGGGAATAATATTACATAATAGAATTGTTATGAGGATTTAACGAGATGAAGAATGCTTTTATGTTTAGCAGTTTCATTATTATGTGTCTGATTGTGGATTTGTTTTTATTTGTTTTACTTGGGGCTCAATATTCTCATTTAATCCAAAAACTCATATCTTTTTTCAATTCTGGAAAATTCTTATTCATCAGCTCTTGAAATGACATCTCTTTCTCTGCTTGCCATTTTCCTTATAACAGTCAAGGAGGGCTATGTTATGCTATAGGACAAATAATCCCAATATCACTATAGTTTAAAACAACAAGGTTTATTCCTCACACATGCTGTTATATATTTCCATTAAGGGTTGACTGGTGGTCTCTGCTCTGTGTTGTGCTTACTCTGAGATCCAGTCAATAGAAAAACCACAACCTGGAATGTGTAGAAGTTAAAAAGAAAAAGAGTGTGATGAATTATGCATATCACTTCCACTCACATTGGCTAAAGTAAGTCACATGGCCACACCTAACTTCCAAGTGGTGGGGAAGTATAAATATCTATGTGTATAGGAGGAGAGCAGAAAATATTCGGAAGTCGCCAATAATGACTATCACACTCTCCTTCTGGTACTCTGTTAGATGCATCTTGGACTCTTTCATTCTATCCTCCATGCCTCTCAACTCCTTTTTTACATTATCCCTTTATCTCTTTCTGAGCTGCATTTCTTAGATAATTCGTGAATTCTCTCTTCAGCTATGTCTAGACTACTATTAAACCCAACCACTGAGTTTTAATCTTCAAAAACTACATTTTTCATTTCTAAAATTTATTTTAAACTCCCTTGCTCTTCTTTTATACTGGCCCTTTGTTGCCTAATGGCTTCTATTTTTCTCCATCTTTCCTTTTTAACAAGGAAATATTCTTTATTTCCTTTATATTTCTAAACATTTTGAAGTTTCTTTCAAATTGGGCTACTATTTCTGGTTCAAGGAGTACAAATCCTCATGAATTGTATGTGCTCTTGAGATGATTTGTTTTCTTGCCTAGTTTATAAGTTTCTATTATGAACTCATCTTCATTGAGGATAGTCCCACATGTCCTGGGTTACAGGAATGTCCCTACGGGTCAGTTTTGCATTTGCTTCTGCATAAGTTCCATGAGTGTCACTGGATCTGGACAAATTCTCATGTTAATGCCTCAGCTAGGATCATGGAACCACGTGGGAGGTATGAGTTCAGGCCTGATACTCCATTTGTGGTTAGGGTGGCCTTTGGTTCTACTTTCTCATTGCTAAATCTTTTTCCACACATTGCCTTGGGCAGATAACCAGCTTTGCTAACACTTCCAGGGGCTGGTTGGAGGAATTTTGTAGCTCCCATTTCACAAATGGTGCAGACCTTTGAGATTCAAGGCTGGATGTAGGTTGCTGAGGCCCACTCCCCTCAACACAGATCCTAAACCTGCACTGTGCTCCTCACACTGCCATGGGAACACCAGCTCCCATCCATGAAGGCCTATTCCAGGCTCCAACATCCCAGCAGCCATTCACTTTTTGTTCCCTCGCATTCTGATTTTCAGAATTTCTTTCATTTCTAGGACCTGGAGACACATCTTACTCAATTTGAACTCAGTTATTTCTTTAAAATTTAAAAGTTTATTATATTTTAAGTAGCATTTCTATATGCTCAGACTTGATCATATAGAATCAAATCACCTCAGTTCTCCATGTTGACCAGACTTGCCTATACCTTTTAAGGTGAGCAGCCTTAAAATGAATGGGTTCAATCAGATGACAGCCAGTTGATTAAGAAGGGTCAAAAAAGGGTTTTTAGACAGAGGAGATATGAATTTATAGGTATGCTTTAGGAAAGAAACCATGGACATGGGAGAAATGGCAGATCTGGGAATGAGAGGGAATATTGCACAGGGACAAGATTGGAATCAAGAATAGAAGATCTTGGAATTTGGAGCACTGGTAGAGGGATTGGTTGTGACCAGAAGTTTTACCCTTCCTTAGGAACATGAAAGCAGGAAGGAAAGAGTGTAGGTTTATATAAGTTCATGCGGGGAGTCTGGACACTGAGTCCTGATACTTCTGTTTTCTCTGAGGTAGGATTCGAGGTAACCCATGGAAATGGAAGCCTGGGAAATGTCGAAGCTTTACAGTATCAGCTGTGAGGAACAGGAGAGGGAGTCACATATGGACACATAAGGAACTTCCAAATAGACAAGTAGGTCCTGCCAACGTTGGAAACCATGCATTTATAATGCCACCAACACAGTGGCTGGATAATATATTTTTCCACAGCTCTAAACTGCCCCCACATAGGAACAGAGAGAAGTGCATGGCTGGGTTGGTTGCAAGAGTTTGCAAGGCAGCTGTAGATGAGGGACAAAGAAGTATATGGGAACAGAGGATGGGAAGAGCGTGGTTGAAGTGATGAAATAGGGAAACTGAGCTGACCATGAATTAAATCCATCCTTGAACAGTAACATAAAAATGGAACGAACTGCTCCCTGGTTAATGACACAGCCCCCATGGCACAATCAGACCTCTGGAAATAGCAACATCATGCAGGACACAGTGTTACTTTTGTGA